>NW_026891263.1:93016-142009 GCF_015708825.2 Lethenteron reissneri | reverse complement strand
GCTCTGTAGATTTGACCCCTACGCGAGGTCACAGAAGCAAACGCATAGAAGGTGCAATTCTACAAAGCACAGATGCAATTTTATTCCAGCCACGATGTCCATTTTAAGCATTAAAGTACTCGCTGAAAAAGAAAACAGTCATCTCAACGAATACTGGCACATCTCATGCCCCTCATGAGGTAAACTATTCACAAATTCAAGCGTTTGTATTTTGTCAATGGAATGACCATAGACTCAGCACTGCACCATAGACTCAACACTGCACTGGAAACCATCTGCAAATCACGGGCTGGACATTGGAGGACATTGCTTACCTCGTGTTTTCCCTCACGAGAGGCGATCTCGTGCCTCTGTGGGGTCGTCATCGTCGTTAATTTCGACACCGAAATTTAAACAAAAACATCAAAAATCGCCCTCACCACTCTCAAGATGGCGGCTGGCACCACGTGGGTAGGCGGGAACCTAATCTGATTGGCTCCGAGGTGGAGCGGGGAGGGGCGTCCAGTGGGTAGGGGGAACCTAATCTGATTGGCTCCGAGGCGGAGCGGGGAGGGCGTCACGTGGGTAGGGGGAAACCTAATCTGATTGGCTCAAAGCGGAGCGGGGAGGGGCGAGAAGGAGGAGCCAAATAAATTAGCGGAAAACAAATCCCGCATCACGTGGGTAAGAAGGACCTAACCTGATTGGCTGTAAGGCGTTGCTTTGACCAATCAGAGAGCTCCAATCACTGCAGAAGGTCTGTGTATGTATCTGTGTGTCTGTGTGTGTGTCTGTGTGTGTATCTGTGTGTGTGTCTGTGTGTGTGTCTGTGTGTGTGTGTGTATCTGTGTGTGTGTCCTGTGTGTGTATCTGTGTGTGTGTCTGTGTGTGTATCTGTGTGTGTTGTCTGTGTGTGTATCTGTGTGTGTGTATCTGTGTGTATGTCTGTGTGTGTATCTGTGTGTGTGTCTGTGTATCTGTGTGTATGTCTGTGTGGTGATCTTGGTGTGTTGTGTGTGTGGATCTGTGTGTATGTCTGTGTGTATCTGTGTGTGTCTGTGTGTGTATCTGTGTGTATGTCTGTGTGTGTATCTGTGTGTGTGTCTGTGTATGTCTGTGTGTGTGTGTATATCTGTGTGTGTATCTGTGTGTGTGTCTGTGTGTGTATCTGTGTGTGTGTCTGTGTGTGTATCTGTGTGTGTCTCTGTGTGTGTATGTGTCTCTGTGTGTGTGTGTGTATCTGTGTGTGTATCTGTGTATGTGTCTGTGTGTGTATCTGTGTGTGTGTCTGTGTGTGTATCTGTGTGTCTGTGTGTGTGTCTGTGTGTGTATCTGTGTGTGTGTGTATCTGTGTGTGTGTCTGTGTATGTCTGTGTGTGTATCTGTGTGTATCTGTGTGTGTGTCTGTGTGTTTATCTGTGTATGTGTCTGTGTATGTCTGTGTGTGTGTGTATCTGCGTGTGTATCTGTGTGTGTGTCTGTGTGTGTATCTGTGTGTGTATCTGTGTGTGTGTCTGTGTGTGTCTGTGTGTGTATCTGTGTGTATGTCTGTGTGTCTCTGTGTGTCTCTCTGTGTGTGTGTATCTGTGTATGTGTATCTGTGTACGTGTGTCTGTGTGTGTGTGTCTCTGTGTGTGTGTGTCTCTGTGTGTGTGTGTGTCTGAGTGAGTTTCTGAACAACACCACCACCACCACCAACTTCACCACAACCACCACGTCGGCAATATGTCACCGTGCGCATTCCGCACTGCTACACTTAGAGGGGGCGACCAGGACGCTCATTAAACCGGGGGGGGGGGGGGTCATTGCTGGTAAATGGAGAAGTCTGTCCTCCTATGGCGCGTGTGTTCACACCGCGAATCGGATACAACGCGGCGATTCGCGTATTAGGGAACACACTTTTTGACGACGCGAATCGAACACAACGCGGCTTTGGCGAACAGAACGACGTCGGGATTCGCGTTTCTACGGCCGCCGCCTCGGTGTAGTGGGATGCTGCTGGATGCTTCTAGAATTCTACACCGTTAAAATCTTAACTCACGATTTTATTGATGAAGAAACTGTGAAATGAAGAGTTGCAAAACTCAGTCGAAGTTAGCCGGGGGTTGAACTCAGATCGCATGATTTAGTCTTGAGTGCAAACCATTACATCACAGGACCATCACAGCGCATCGCCATGCAATGCGATCTCTGTTCGGCAGTGTCTCGAGCTACATTATGTTAATAAAATAATTTACCGCCGGTTTCATTGCAATTTCAGCTACCAGGGTACAGGAATCAAAGCCCTGAGTGCTAACCACGACACCACTGACACCACAAACTTTTGGCAGAAGTTGCTCAGCCTAAGTGTAGCAAATGTTTACATCCTGATTCTTTGACGAGTGCTTGAGGACGAACCAATGCTAGTAATTAATCCGCCAAAGGTTCTAATCAGAAAAAGTAATTGCGGTTATTGATGAAACTTTACAGAGCAATGTCGAACTCCAGCTGTGAAACATTACTATTCTCAGGCACCACCAAAGTTTGAACTAAGACCCCCCCCCCCCCCCCCTAGCAAATGAATGTTGTGACCAATCGTGTTGTTGTTGTTGTTGTTTGGCAAGTGAGAGGACACCAGAGAGCCTGGAGAAAACCCAAGATCGGAGGGAGTAAGACTCAAAAGCTTAACACATTTAGATGTAACCCATTGCTCTACTGCCATCTCCTGGTCAGGAATATATTAGCACGTCAAAAGGGGGCTTACTGCGTTGAACTAATTCGAGAAGGCGCCTTTTGGCGTCATCTGGTCCAACCCACATGTGAGACTCGGCTCTAAGGAAAGCTGTCTCGGGTGTGGACCAATCAACTTCAAGGACAGTGCACACACATTATCAGAGTTGTGTTTTTTGTTTGCATTATGACTGCAGGTATTGTGGTCTATGCAAACACGACTCCTCGTAAAAAAAGGTGTCCGTTTTGTTGCCAGATAGAAGGGTAAAAAACCAATTATCAAGACGAAAAGAGTGACACTTTATCACGATCCAGCAAGACTTAACTAGATTTAAATTAAAAATCCAACCTTTTTTTGAACATAGCGTAAAATATAAAACCAAGAGGTCACGCTGAAACTTGAACTCAAGATTCAAGGGTTGCAAAGAGACAATAATCTCACGTTGCACTCATTGAATATTTTTCTGAATATCACCCGAGGGATGGAGCCAATGGTGAGTGCGTTGATTCCTTGATGAGTGTGCACTCATGTCACGTGCGGTTTCTGTTGGTAGCCCCTGTGATTGTGCCAGGTGTAAACATTTTTAGTAGCGTTTAAAATGGAGAGTTCCATAAAAATAACTCAAAATAAAACTCAATAAAACAACAAAAATTTTGAGTTAAAGTTTTCAAATGAATTCATGGAAAAGTAATGCCCCTTCACGTGTTTGATATTAAAATGAATTATCTTTGTGAAACTGGCCAGGAGATGGCAGTACAGAAAGGATATGCGGTGTCAGGAGCAAGTGCAGATGGCTCGGTTCTCAGAAAACACTTTTCTAAATGTGGGCTCAGCAGCTGCTGCCAAGAGGTTGTGCAATGAGGCAGCTCTACCTGGGGGTTCCGTGGTGTAATGGTTAGCACGCAGGACTCTGAATCCTGCGATCCGAGTTCAAATCTCGGTGGGACCTGCAAATAATAATTATTTTTTTCTCTTTATACGTGACTTGACCGAAAGAACCAAAGAGTAATTCCTGCAGTCACGAAAACTCCAAGTTAAGTTTTTGTTATACTCTTAGGTTTTTCGGTAAAGTTACGTAGGTTAAAAAAATAATTAATGTAAATAATAATAGAAATAAAATAAATGTGATTTATTTTTTATTTTATTATATTATTATTTTTGTTTTTTACCTACATGACTTTACCGAAAAACCTATAGGGGCGAGAGAGACAAGAACCCGAATAAAGGACAACGGTGATCTACACTGTTGAAGAGTCCTTTATTACACAAACAAGGAAAGGTGCAGGTCTTGTTGACATTCTCTATTCCTCTGCTGTAGCTGACAGACAGGACATGCGCCACCTGTTCAGACCCGCTTGTTCTGAATTCGCACGATGATTCCACAAACTTCTGCTTGGCTCTTGTCTGGCAATAATTTGCTGAACAATTCTTTGTCTGGAACTTTTCCGACACACTGAGGAGCAAGACGCCGCCCCCAGCAGTCGATGAAATCGATACCAATCTCGCTTCTCATCGTTTTGGGATCCACGGAGCATCCTTCTAACATCCTGCGGAACTTGTTCTGTGGTCCAAGCAAGTTTCAAGTTTCATTTATTAGGTATAGAGCCCTGTGAGCCATTCGGCTCTTGAATCGGGTGCAACCGCAACAAACAAAAACATGAACAAGAAAACATCTTAAAGTGACTATGTGACTGAGTGCAAATAGAAAATCCAAGAAAAGACAGCAAAACATTGCAGAAAAAGCACCGTACACCAACACTGTGTGCAAAAATCCCAGTGCGATGCAAGTCAAACAACAACAACCACAAGACAACTTAGATTAAGGCCATCAGTCTAACTCTGTACTACAACAAACAAACATGGCCAAACCGAAAAAACGTTTCAAAAATCACCAAAATAAAGCCATAAAAGCAATGAAACAGTGCAGGTCATAGGAGCTGTGATGATACTACCACGGCCGTGTGGACACACAACTGACGCCATCACTCAGAAGCTCAATGGGGAAGTCAAACCTGGCTGTGAATGTGTGTGACTCCAGGCTGTGTACCAGCATGAGCATCTTCTTGGGGCACGTGCTGTCAGCACCTGTGATGGCTGTTACAGCACATGGACTTAATCTAAGTTGTCTTGTGGTTGTTGCTGTTGTTGTTTGACTTGCATCCCACTGGGATTTTTGCACACAGCGTTGGTGTACAGTGCTTTTTCTGCAATATTTTGCCGTCTTTTCTTGGATTTTTTGTTTGCACTCAGTCACATAGTCACATTAAGATGTTTTCTTGTTCATGTTTTTGTTTGTTGCGGTTGCACCCGATTCAAGAGCCGAATGGCTCACAGGGCTCCACCTAATCAATGAACTTGAACTTGAACCCTGGAGGCAAGCCCCAAGCCTCGTGTGTTGTCTGTGTGTGTGTGAAATATTCAGCATTGAACCTACTTCTCCACGTTCACCAGACAAGTTGGAAAAGGTGGAGGTACCAACATTTGATCTCACCACGTTGCAACTGGCAATTGACGACAGACAGAGATATATTAATAACTAGCGGTTAGTACCCGGCGTTGCCCGGGCGAAAAAGGCAGACACATGTAGGTACGCACGCAAATCCATTGATACACACACATAGAGTTACACGCACAAATTGACTCACACATACATACATAGACTGAACAACAACAACCGCCATTCGCCACTAAGTGGCGGTGACGTCACAACAATGCTTGTGCCAGGCTATGTGCACCTTGAGGCCACGGGAAGTGTCGAACGCCCGCTGGCAAGAGGTCACGGGGCGAACCCAGATGTACAGGTCAACTGACTGAGACGACTGGCTGATGCACCACCTGTGGCCCCTACTGTGGCAACTTTCTGTGCTTTAGCCACCCGGCACTCCACTCTTTGTTGTGAGCGTCGCTCCTCCGCCCTCCGTTGTTGTTGGAGGGTGACTGCTTCCAACTGTCCAGTAGCGTCCTTCAGGAGCCTCCTCCACAGTGGCCGATCTTGACACGGCTGGTACCAGTCATCCGCAAGTGGACTCAGCTCCAAGTCCTCCTGTAGCACATCACTCCATGTCTTCTCCAGCCCGTGCCGCGCCCGTCTAGCCCCCTCGATCCGGCCGAACAAAAGCTGCGGGCTACATGACTCAGGCAACGCAGCCTTGCCTGCCAGAGGTCACCGATGAGACTTTGTCCACATCTTTCAAGGATTTGTGAGCTCCTCACACAATGCAGCCTGGTTAAACCCAGGATGGATCGTAGGCAGGCCAGCCTAAATGTTTCTAACCGGCGAAGATGTTCCATTAGGGGGTCCAAGTTTCGCAAGCGTAGAGAAGGGAGGGAATGACCGTGCCCGAGAAGACCTGAAGCTTCGTATGGAGTGATAGACCAGGTAGCTTCCACACAGCGTTACGCAGCCAATTAAAAGATACTGCAGCTTGACTGATTCGGAGTGAGACCTCTGCTGTTAAACCGGAGCCGGTCATTAGCACACTGCCCAGGGAAACTCTCCACTGTCTCCACAACTGGCCCATCACCAATTGGGAGTTGTGGGGGTGGAGTGTCGGATGGTACAAAATAGCCAGGCAGGTGCTTAGCTTTGGTTGGGCTGATGGTAAGACCCCACCTGTTGGTGGCAAGCTCCAGGTTCAGCAGCAGCACCTCGAACTCCTCCTCCGAGTGAGCAGCCATTAGCAGATCATCGGCATACATAACGTGGTTGAGCAATAAGGAGCCATCCCTTGACCGCACCCGGGCATCGATCAGCCTCCCATTGTATCTGTAGCAGATGGGAATTCTTTCGGTACAGGCATTGAAGGCTCGACGAACTACATTCAATGTGGGAGCCAGAGGACATCCCTGTTGCACCCCAAGGTGTAAAGGGAATGGCTCTGACGCGAGGCCGCTCACCATCATGAAGGTCCTTAAGGATTGTGATGAGTGGGTTCGGGACTCGGAAAGCACGAAGAGCAACCCAGAGTCCAGGCCTACTGATGGTATCATAGGCCTTGAGCAGGTCAATAAAGCACACGCATGGACTAAGATGCACACATGGACCTACAGACACGCAAAGAAATGGAGTTACACTGACTAACATGGAGGCATGCACACACAGCGACTAACACACACACACATGGACTGAGACACACACACATACATAGAGTGACACACACATTGCCGTACACACACATACACATGTCGACTGTCACACAGACATCCACTTGAGATACACACACATGGAGTTACACACACATATATGGACGTACACACACACAGCGACACACACACACATAGAGTGACACACACATTGCCGTACACACACATACACATGTCGACTGTCACACAGACATCCACTTGAGATATACACACATGGAGTTACACACACATATATGGACGTACACACACACAGCGACTCACACACACATACAGCGACTCACACACACACACACCGACTCGCACACATCGATACGTGGACTAAAATACACATTGACGTAAACACACACATATGTACTCGCACACACAGCAAAAGCACAGCAAAAAAGGGGAAATTGAGCAACCCAAAAATCCAAAAAGAGTTTTGTGCACACAAACATAATTATTGTAACATATCAACTCGTTTCATAATGGTAAACAATAAACCTGAGTTGTTATCTTCACGCAAACATAATTATTGTAACATCTGTGAACTTGTTTCATAATGGTAAACAATGAAGCTGAGTTTTTATCTGCACACAAACATTATTATTGTAACATCTGTGAACTTGTTTCATATTGGTAAACAATGAAGCTGAGTTTTTATCTGCACACAAACATTATTATTGTAATGTTTGTAAACTAATGTCTTTAACAATAGTAAACAATGGACTTGAGTTGTTAGCGTAAGAAGCAAGGAACTTTGTACTTACCATAGGCGTGTTGAGGCCTTGTGCCATGCTTAGCCCCCGTCCTGGCCTACATTGGCGAGGCGCGGAGTTGGCACGTTGCCAGGCTAGCGGCTGGGCCGCTACCCGACCCCCCAGCATCCCCTGCCCGTGCAAGAATAATGCTATGTAAGCAGTAAAATATTATTATCTACGGAGTCTGTGGTATAAACTGAACGCATCGTTTTGGGGGGGGGGGGGGGGGCGAAGAGGACATGACACTGTGAAGAAATATCCGCAGCGTGATGTGTGTACGTGTTGTCTGTAAAACGCGTGAAAGAAAATGTCTCCCGTGAGCTCGAGCGAACGCGCATCACTTGGCAGGGTCCGCCCCCCCCATGCAATTGGCGTCACTTGGTACAGTCGATGTCGTGCAGTAAGTAAATAATGAATAATAGAAACGGCACAAATGTGTTAATTAAACTACTTTATAGTTTACGGACGGGAAAACGGAATAGCCTATACCCACCACGGGGCTTAGGGCGTGCCGCCTGGCAAATTATTTCAGTGTTAAATACCATCGTCCGAGAGCCAAATCCCCCGCAAGCGCGAGCGCACGGAGACTTTTATATATAAGATGCATTTTATTCAGGTCTCAAGACTCTTGTTCCAGAAAGACTCATGGCTTCACCCCACAGAGACCCACAGACTCACCACACAGAGACCCACAGACTCACCACACAGAGACCCACAGACTCATCACATAGAGACCCACAGACTCATCACACAGAGACCCACAGACTCACCACACAGAGACCCACAGACTCACCACACAAAGACCCACAGACTCATCACATAGAGACCCACAGACTCATCACACAGAGACCCACAGACTCACCACACAGAGACCCACAGACTCACCACACAGAGACCCACAGACTCAACACACAGAGACCCATAGACTCACCACACAGACCCCAGACTCAACACACAGAGACCCACAGACTCACCACACAGAGACCCACAGACTCACCACACAGAGACCCACAGACTCACCACACAGCCCACAGACTCACCACACAGAGACCCACAGACTCATCACACAGAGACCCAACAGACTCATCCACAACAGATACCCACAGACTCATCACAAGAGACCCAGACTCATCACCACAGAGACCCACAGACTCACCACACAGAGACCCACAGACTCACCACACAGAGACCCACAGACTCAACACACAGAGACCCACAGACTCACCACACAGAGACCCACAGACTCACCACACAGAGACCCACAGACTCATCACACAGAGACCCATAGACCCACCACACAGAGACCCACAGACTCATCACACAGAGACCCATAGACTCACACCCAGAAGACCCACAGACTCACCACCCAGAGACCCATAGACTCACCACACAGAGAGCCACAGACTCAACCACACAAAGACCCATAGACTCACCACACAGAACCCATAGGACCACCACACAGAGACCCCACAGACTCACCACACAGACCAGACTCCACAGACTCACCACCCAGAGACCCACAGACTCATCACACAAGAGACCCACAGACTCACCACACAGATCACACACAGAGACCCACAGACTCACCACACAGAGACCCACAGACTCACCACACAGAGACCCACAGACTCACCACACAGAGACCCATAGACTCACCACACAGAGACCCACAGACTCACCACACAGACTCACCACAGAGACCCATAGACTCACCACACAGAGACCCACAGACTCACCACACAGACTCACCACACAGAGACCACAGACTCACCACACAGAGACCCACAGACTCACCACACAGAGACCCACAGACTCACCACACAGAGACCCATAGACTCACCACACAGAGACCCACAGACTCACCACACAGAATTCACCGCACAGAGACCCATAGACTCACCACACAGAGACCCACAGACTAACCACAGAGACCCACATACTCACCACACAGAGACCCACAGACTCACCACAGAGACCCACAGACTCACAACAGAGACCCACACTCACACACAGAGACCCACAGACTCACCACACAGAGACCCACAGACTCACCACACAGAGACCCACAGACTCACCACACAGAGACCCACAGACTCACCACACAGAGACCCACAGACTCACCACACAGAGACCCACAGACTCACCACACAGAGACCCACAGACTCACCACACAGAGACCCACAGACTCACCACACAGAGACCCACAGACTCACCACACAGAGACCCACAGACTCACCACACAGAGACCCACAGACTCACCACACAGAGACCCACAGACTCACCACACAGAGACCCACAGACTCACCACACAGAGACCCACAGACTCACACACAGAGACCCACAGACTCATCACACAGAGACCCACAGACTCACCACACAGACTCACCACACAGAGACCCACAGACTCACCACACAGAGACCCACAGACTCACCACACAGAGACCCACAGACTCACCACACAGAGACCCACAGACTCACACACAGAGACCCACAGACTCACCACACAGAGACCCACAGACTCACCACACAGAGACCCACAGACTCACCACACAGAGACCCACAGACTCACCACACAGAGACCCACAGACTCACCACACAGAGACCCACAGACTCACCACAAGAGACCCACAGACTCACCACACAGAGACCCACAGACTCACCACACAGAGACCCACAGACTCACCACACAGAGACCCATAGACTCACCACACAGAGACCCACAGACTCACCACACAGACCCATAGACTCACCACACAGAGACCCATAGACTCACCACACAGAGACCCACAGACTCACACAGAGACCCATAGACTCACCACACAGAGACCCACAGACTCACCACACAGAGACCCACAGACTCACACACAGAGACCCATAGACTCACCACACAGAGACCCACAGACTCACCACACAGAGACCCAGACTCACCACACAGAGACCCACAGACTCACCACACAGAGACCCACAGACTCACACAGAGACCCACAGACTCACCACACAGAGACCCACAGACTCACCACACAGAGACCCACAGACTCACCACACAGACTCACACAGAGACCCACAGACTCACACACAGACTCACCACAGAGACCCACAGACTCACCACACAGAGACCCACAGACTCACCACACAGACTCACCACACAGAGACCCACAGACTCACCACACAGACTCACCACACAGAGACCCACAGACTCACCACACAGAGACCCACAGACTCACCACACAGACTCACCACACAGAGACCCACAGACTCACCACACAGACTCACCACACAGAAACCCACAGACTCACCACACAGAGACCCACAGACTCACCACACAGACTCACCCACACAGAGACCCACAGACTCATCACACAGAGACCCATAGACTCACCACACAGAGACCCACAGACTCACCACACAGAGACCCACAGACCCACCACACAGAGACCCACAGACTCATCACACAGAGACCCATATACTCACCACACAGAGACCCATAGAATCACCACACAGAGACCTATAGACTCACCACACAGAGACCCATATACTCACCACACAGAGACCCATAGACTCATCACACAGAGACCCATAGACTCACCACACAGAGATCCACAGACTCACCACACAGAGACCCACAGACTCACCACACAGAGACCCACAGACTCACCACACAGAGACCCACAGACTCACCACACAGAGACCCACAGACTCACCACACAGAGACCCACAGACTCACCACACAGAGACCCACAGACTCACCACACAGAGACCCACAGTCTCATGGCGGTCACGGCTGCATCACGTGGAAGGTGGCTGAGGGCGGCATCCACGAATGGCCCCACGGCGGCCGCTTGAGGAAGTGCGACGCACCAGGAGGCCGGCGGCTCTTCGCCCGCCTGGCGGCGCTGGTGGTGCTGGTGGTGGCGCTGGTGGTTGTGGTGGTGCTGGTGGTGCTGGTGGTGGCGCTGGTGGTGGTGATGCTGGTGGTGCTGGTGGTGGCGCTGGTGGTGGTGGTGGTGGGTGTGGTGGTGGTGGTGGTGCTGGTGGTGGTGCTGGCGGTGGTGGTGGTGGTGGTGCTGGTGGTTCTGGTGGTGGTGGTTCTGGTGGTGGTGGTTCTGGTGGTGGTGGCGCTGGTGGTGGCGTTGGTGGTGCCCATGGCGCTGGTGATGGCGCTGGCGGCCCTCGTGGCGCGTCCACGCCGGTCGAAGGCCGCAAAGCGCTGGGGGTGCTCCGCACTCCGCAGCGCCGTGTAGTGGTTCTCCAGGTAGAGCTCGGTGAAGACACAACCTCGGTCACGGCCGTCCAGCTGAGCGGGGTGAGTGGGGGGGGATTAGGGGGTGAGTGGGTGGGTGAGTGAGTGAGTGGGTGAGTGAGTGGGTGGGTGATTGAGTGAGTGAGTGGGTGAGTGGGTGAGTGAGTGAGCGAGCGACTGAGCGAGTGAGTGAGTGAGTGGGTGGGTGAGTGGTTGAGTGAGTGGGTGAGTGAGTGGGTGAATGTTTGAGTGAGTGAGTGGGTAAGTGGGCGGGTGAGTGGTTGAGTGAGTGGGTGGGTGAGTGGGTGAGTGAGTGTGTGGGTGAGTGAGTGGGTGAGTGGGTGAGTGAGTGGGTGGGTGGGTTAGTGAGTGAGTGGGTGAGTGAGTGAGTGGGTGGGTGAGTGAGTGAGTGAGTGGGTGGGTGGGTGAGTGAGTGAGTGGGTGAGTGGGTGGGTGAGTGAGTGGGTGAGTGAGTGAGTGAGTGGGTGGGTGGGTGGGTGGGTGGGTGAGTGAGTGGGTGAGTGTGTGGGTGAGTGAGTGAGTGGTTGAGTGAGTGAGTGGTTGAGTGAGTGGGTGGTTGAGTGAGTGGGCGAGTGGTTGAGTGAGTGAGCGAGTGAGCGAGTGAGCAAGTGGGTGAGTGGGTGAGTGGGTGAGTGAGTGGGTGAGTGTGTGGGTGAGTGAGTGGTTGAGTGAGTGAGTGGTTGAGTGAATGAGTGAGTTGTTGAGTGAGTGGTTGAGTGAGTGAGTGAGTGGGTGAGTGAGTGGGTGAGTGAGTGAGTGGTTGAGTGAGTGAGTGGATGACTGAGTGGGTGAGTGAGTGGGTGAGTGAGTGAGTGCGGTCTCCGCCCACCTTGCCCACCAGGTTGCCATTCCTGTCCATGCAGATGTGGTACCGCGTCCGAACCCCGAGCAGACGAATGTTCCCACCAAACGAATCCGTCTCCGCCCGGAGCAGCGCTGCGGGGAGGAGGAGGAGGTGGAGGAGGAGGTGGAGGAGGAGGAGGAGGTGGAGGAGGTGGTGGAGGAGGAGGAGGAGGAGGTGGAGGAGGAGGTGGAGGAGGAGGTGGAGGAGGTGGTGGAGGAGGAGGAGGAGGTGGAGACGTCGTCACCATCACGGCACTCGCGCTTTGAGTGATCTACGCCAGGTGTGGTTAGTCTGTGGGTCTCTGTGTGGTGAGTCTGTGGGTCTCTGTGTGGTGAGTCTGTGGGTCTCTGTGTGGTGAGTCTATGGGTCTCTGTGTGGTGAGTCTGTGGGTCTCTGCGCGGTGAGTCTATGGGTCTCTGTGCGGTGAGTCTGTGGGTCTCTGTGTGGTGAGTTTGTGGGTCTCTGTGTGGTGAGTCTGTGGGTCTCTGTGTGGTGAGTCTGTGGGTCTCTGTGTGGTGAGTCTGTGGCTCTCGGTGTGGTGAGTCTGTGGCTCTCAGTGTGGTGAGTCTGTGGGTCTCTGTGTGGTGAGTCTGTGGGTCTCTGTGTGGTGAGTCTGTGGGTCTCTGTGTGGTGAGTCTGTGGGTCTCTGTGTGGTGAGTCTGTGGCTCTCGGTGTGGTGAGTCTGTGGCTCTCGGTGTGGTGAGTCTGTGGCTCTCGGTGTGGTGAGTCTGTGGGTCTCTGTGTGGTGATTCTGTGGGTCTCTGTGTGGTGAGTCTATGGGTCTCTGTGTGGTGAGTCTGTGGGTCTCTGTGTGGTGAGTCTGTGGGTCTCTGTGTGGTGAGTCTGTGGCTTTCTGTGTGATTAGTCTGTGGCTCTCTGTGTGATGAGTCTATGGGTCTCTGTGTGACGAGTCTGTGGGTCTCTGTGTGGTGAGTCTGTGGGTCTCTGTGTGATGAGTCTGTGGGTCTCTGTGTGATGAGTCTGTGGGTCTCTGTGTGAGGGGTTGAGTCTGTGGGTCTCTGTGTGGTGAGTCTGTGGGTCTCTGTGTGGTGAGTCTGTGGGTCTCTGTGTGGTGAGTCTGTGGGTCTCTGTGTGGTGAGTCTGTGGGTCTCTGTGTGGTGAGTCTGTGGCTCTCGGTGTGGTGAGTCTGTGGCTCTCGGTGTGGTGAGTCTGTGGCTCTCGGTGTAGTGAGTCTGTGGGTCTCTGTGTGGTGAGTCTGTGGGTCTCTGTGTGGTGAGTCTATGGGTCTCTGTGTGGTGAGTCTGTGGGTCTCTGTGTGGTGAGTCCGTGGCTCTCTGTGTGATGAGTCTGTGGCTCTCTGTGTGATGAGTCTATGGGTCTCTGTGTGACGAGTCTGTGGGTCTGTGTGGTGAGTCTGTGGGTCTCTGTGTGGTGAGTCTGTGGGTCTCTGTGATGAGTCTGTGGGTCTCTGTGTGGTGAGTCTATGGGTCTCTGTGTGAGTGAGTCTGTGGGTCTCTGTGTGGTGAGTCTGTGGGTCTCTGTGTGGTGAGTCTGTGGGTCTCTGTGTGGTGAGTCTGTGGGTCTCTGTGTGGTGAGTCTGTGGGTCTCTGTGGGTCTCTGTGCGATGAGTCTGTGGGTCTCTGTGTGGTGAGTCTGTGGGTCTCTGTGTGATGAGTCTGTGGGTCTCTGTGTGGTGAGTCTGTGGGTCTCTGTGTGATGAGTCTGTGGGTCTCTGTGTGGTGAGTCTATGGGTCTCTGTGTGAGTGAGTCTGTGGGTCTCTGTGTGGTGAGTCTGTGGGTCTCTGTGTGGTGAGTCTGTGGCTCTGTGTGGTGAGTCTGTGGGTCTCTGTGGGTCTCTGTGTGACGAGTCTATGGGTCTCTCTGTGGCTCTCTGTGTGGCTCTCTGTGGCTCTAGCCCCGTCTCACCGTAGGGGTCCCCGTCCCCCCCGCGCGCCACGATCTGTGGGCCCAGCACCTGCACGTGGGCCCCGCTGGCGCGCGAGTACAGCTGGTAGGTGCGCACGACACGGCGCGACAAGTCGTCGGAGCGACGCGACGCCTCCTGCACGTGGCGATCGAAGACCCACGAGGAGGGAGGAGACCCGGCCAGCTGGGGGACGGGGTTGTCATGGAGATACACAGAGACTCATAGAGGTAGATGGAGACTCATAGAGACTCGTAGAGACTAACCTGGGATCCCTTGTATGATTGCTACCCTCTCCCCGCACACAGACAGGCATAGAGGGACCCGTGCGTTAGTGCAAGCGCGCTCACGCTCACCTGTACCTGTGGGTAGAGCGCCAGTGACAACCAACACCTAGGGGCACAAAGACAAAGATCCCCCGTTTAGCCTTAACAAACTGTTGGGGAAAGTGCTGTTAGCGAGCACCTATGAAGGCCGGAACGGCACACGAGGGGGTGGGTGGCCAGCACCACGCCCGACCGCCTTTGTCTCCCCAGTGGCGACGTTTACACACCACGCCAGGTACTCATTTGGGGCCGAGTCGACCTAGGGGAGGCCCAGGACCGGTTCAAATAATCGCGACTGGTGTTGGCCGTGAGCGGCAATCGAACCCGGATTGCCGGGTTCATAGCGCAACGCGCTAACCACTACGCCCACCGCTCTCACACACAACAACAACAACCGCCATTCGCCACTAAGTGGCGGTGACGTCACCACGATGCTTGTGCCAGGCTATGTGCACCTTGAGGCCACGTGAAGTGTCGAAAGCCCGCTGGCAGGAGGTCACGGGGTAGGCCCAGGTGCCACGGGTCGACTGAGAGGACTGGCTGATACACCACCTGTGCCAACTTGCTGTGCTTTAGCCACCCGGCGCTCTGCTCGTTGTTGTGAGCATCGCTCCTCCGCCCTCCGTTGTTGTTGGAGGGCGACTGCCTCCAACTGCCCAGTAGCGTCCTTCACGAGCCTCCTCCACAGAGGCCGATCTTGACACCGCTGGTACCAGTCATCGGTAAGTCCACTCAGCTCCACGTCCTCCTGTACCACATCACTCCATCTCGTCTCTAGCCCGTGCCGCGCCCGTTTAGCCCCCTCAATCCGGCCGAACAAAAGCTGTTTGGGCATGCGGTGGCTGGGCATGCGGGCTACATGACCCAGCCAACGCAGCCTTGCCTGCCGGAGGAGCTCACCGATGGGACTTTGTCCAGATCTTTCGACGATTTGTGAGCTCCTCACACAATCCAGCCTGGTTAAACCCAGGATTGATCGTAGGCAGGCCAGCCTAAATGTTTCGAACCAGTGAAGATGTTTCATTAGGGGGGTCCACGTTTTGCAAGCGTAGAGAAGGGAGGGAATGACTGTGGCCGAGAAGACCCGAAGCTTCGTGCGGAGCGACAGACCAGGTAGCTTCCACACAGACACACTCACAGACACACACACTCACATATGCAGACAGTTAGGGAGTCACTAACATACGTACACAGACTGACAGACACACATACACACGGGGAGACACACATAGAACCATATGGGAGATTAAACAGTACATTGATTCCTATTGAAGATTATGTAACTTTGAGTCCTATGGGAGATTAATTAGCATATAGTGACATAGCAGATGTCACTCCATCCACTGGCTACTCACCGTTTTTTTTTCTGTACGGGAGAGAACACGACCCCCCGATTGAAGTCCAGTTACGAGCCGCGCCAAACAGGACTAAATCCAAAATGGCTGACTCCGTGCCTTTTACTCTTCAGAAGCTTTCCGAAGCGCGGGAGGCTTCCAGGGAGAATTCCAATTCGCGCCAATTGGCAAATGCGCGGCTGAGGGGTCCCCGTCCTTCCACACATGAGTGGGTGCCAGGGCACAGAGGCTGGTTGCACTGTCCACAGGTACCGGTGGGCACGTCGTCCAAATTGTTTAAACCCTGGAGGGGGTCGGTTGATGCGATTCGGGTCGTTGGACCGCAGTGCGCTCGGATTCGGCGGAGTTGCTTTGTACATCCCTCGCGCCTCAAGCCTTTCATTGCGCCACGGGAGTTCGTTCCATCACCACACCGTAGATGTGTCTGGCGAGCCGAGGTGTGTTCCCGCCGAGGTTTGTCCTCAGCGGAGTCGTGCGATCCCGTCCTCAGGTGCCGCGGTGCCGCGCGCCTAACGTCCCCCAGCCGCCACACGCGCCGTCGCCGCTGGATTCGGGAGAGGAGAACCCGTCCGCCCGGAAAGACAGCCCTGTTCTTCACCTGAGGACGGCTGCTTGCGTTGTGGCTGAAACGTCGTGAAAATTGTATTTTATTATGTTTTATTATTATTTTATTATTTCCCTTCTACGTGACATTACCGAAAGAACCAAGAAGATGAATCCCTGCAGTCACGAAAGCTTTACATCGAAATTTACATCGAAAAAAATCACGTGTGAGCTGGCGCAGCTGAGCTCGCTGAGCCTCCGTCAGTCCGGGTTTCTAAGAGCAAAGAGATTCCAACCATGCGGAGTCCGGCTCATCAGCTTCACCAACGCTTCCCGCGAAACCAGGAAATGGCTCCGTGCTATCAAAACACCGGGCCACCGTGGCAAGCGCCAGGACAGTGACCGCCTGAATCACAACCGGCGCATGCCCCGAATTGAGTACTTGTAGGAACGGCACCCGCTCGGCGGATACAATAGCCGTCGCCCCGCAAGGGAAGGAGATCGCGACACGGCGTTCGAAGGGGTTAGCAGGACACCCTCCTCCGGGCCCGCCGTTGCAGGCAACTCTTTGCGCAATCGCAGCGGAACGAGCATTTGGGAGCCCGGAGGAACTTTAAGGGTTCCGCCGGCCATCGCTCGAATGACGGCGTTCTGCGATGGCTCACGACCGGGGGAGTTCGGAAACAAAAATCGCTTTCCCAATGGCATTTCAATACACCCTGGTCGATGAGAATTTTCAAGGGCATTCTGCCTATAAAATCGGTGCCCATCTGACCCATTATGGCCAGACTCCCTCTGTTAGCCGCCACACAAGCGCTTCCCATGGCGGCAAGACGATCGGACGGCGAAGGCAACATACGACACACAGCCTCGGAGACCGTAGTCACCACGGCCCCTGTGTCTATCAACAGACGAACCTGGATCCCCTGAATTAACCCCATCACTGTTGAAGAACCTCCACTACGTGATGAGCCAGTGCGTTCCACTGTTTGACGCAGCGAGGCCAACACACTAGCGACCCCACGCCCTGTGTACGAGTCACGACGGTGCGAGTTTTCACAGGGTGAGATGGATGATGGGACAAGAACGGGCGTGTGTCTGATGTGTCCGGACTCGCATGTGTATTTCGGAAGGGGGAGGGAGGTGTTGAAGCTGGAGGACGGAGGCGACGAGAACCTGCCGGTCCCATAGCGGCGGTCGACGGCGATGCGGCCCTGGCGGCCGCCCCTATAGCAGGTCCGGGAAGAACGCCCAGGCGGCCGGCTCAGCTCAGGGCACCATTCCTCTGCTGATGGGCGCAGGGCGATGCTCCTTCCGTCCGATCCCCCGGGCGAAAGAGGCACACGTCCGCTCGTCCACTGCCGGCCAGTCCTCGTGGTTGAGGTGTGCTTGGATGCCGTGGGCCACCTGCAGAGAAGTCAGGTCGCCTTCTTCCTCTGCCACCGCGAGGGCGATCCCCAAGCTCCCGAGCCAAGGAGAGAATCCGCTTCAAGGCGAGGGAATCCAAGGCGACTCTGTCCGTGCGAGGGAAGGCCGCGTGCCCTGAGGCGAGGAGCGCACTGCGGTAAGCCAGCGGCGTCTCGTTTCCTCCCCGTCGCCGAAGCCTGAATCCTCTCCGAACATTAGACGGGGGGATCAAACATAGCGGCCACCTCGGTGTAGGCGCTGCTCAAGGGGATGGCAAACAAAAGCGGCTAACGAGTCGTCGTCGAGGGCCGTCGGAAGAGCTTGAAGCACCTCACGGGATGTCCGTCCCACCAAGGAGTAGGCGGCCTCGAATCGACGACGAAAAGCCGTCCAATCTCCTCCCGCAACAGTGAACTGATGCACCGGTGGCAGCCATCGGGACTCGGAAGTGTCCAGCAAGGGCGAAGAGGCAGCTTCAACCTTGGAAGGCGGATCGCCCGAAATGAAGGACGGTTGGAGCACGGCTGCAGCCACCGAAATGTAAGCGCCCCAGTCACGTGGGTCATGGCAGCGGTGGAAAGCGTGTCCTGGTGTCCAGCGGAAGTCGCAGCCGTCATGCGCTCAAAGAGATGACGGCAATCTTCGCCAGGGGGCCGGCGATGTCCAGCCAGCTCTGCGGAGGAGGCGGCTGGGCTGGACTCGCCACGCACTCCTGAGCTGACTGAAGCACGTCGTCGTCGCAGCAGTTGCTTGGACCTCCGGCAACGGGAGCTGTCGGAGGAACGATGTCTTGCTCGGCGTCGTTGTCGGACGACGCAACAGGTGGGTTTTTTACATTTTACTGCTGCTTTGGACATGCCGGCGAAGGATCGTCAGCACTTCTAACACCAAATGTAGTGTCCTTAAAAATTACTCACACCGAGACGTGGTAACAAGTCACCTGCTTACACTTTATTACTACGAAACGCTTTGGTTCTTTCGGTAAAGTCACGTAGGTATAAAATAAAATAAATCATAGCAACACAAGTGGTCGTCCTCAGGCAGAAAAATATAATCCAGCAGTGGAACTGCTGAACCAGCGAGAGAGCAGTTACAAACAAGGTCATATACGTGGCGATGGGCAAGCAAGCGGGGTCTGGCCTGGAAAAGAATTCCATTCACGGACGCAAGCACGTCAGACGTATTAATGGGGGAGATTAGAGAGAGAGGGATTAGGGAGAGAGATTAGCTTGAATGAGCTTCCATTGCTGCATAAGAGTATAATGCTCGCATATGCGGACAACACCAGTGTTAATGAGAGATTAGCACCATGAGAGTACAATCCAAAGGGCATGTGAGAGATCTAAGAGAGACGCATAGAGAGAGAGAGACACACAGAGAGTCGGAAATAACAGCTGACATAAGCAGGTAGGATGGAAACATCACAGTCAGTAAAGACTGTACCTGGTTAATAACGTCGTTCCAATGATTGCTTAGTTTGTACCCATCTTCTCGGTTGAAGTTGTGTCTGTATTTATATATCTGGATGGCTTCATGAACAAATCTCTGAAGGTAGCCGGTAGGTTTGCAGAGTACCTCCGTCTTGGAAAAATCGTTTTCGTGTGCACCCACAGCAACGGCAGAGGTATTGGTCCTACCGTGTTTTAGATCTGCCACGTGTTCACGAACACTGTCCGAGACATGTCATTTCGTTTCCCCAATGTAACTCCTGGATCTTGTGTTTGTTTAATATTTTGGAAATATTTTTGGTAACCCCTGCTATGTACGGTAAAGTGATGGTTTTGGTTGGATCCCCCGAAGGTTGTCTCCCCATGGCTGGGGAGGCAGCTTTGCGGACTGTACGGTCTGAGTATCCGTTCATCCTGAGGGCTTGGTGTTCCAACTGACTAGCGAGGTGGTGCTGGTCGGAGATGCAACGGGCCCTATGGTGTAGTGTTTTGATGAGGGAATTATTCTGGGCTGGATGGCGGTGGGAGTCAGGCTTTAGATAGGTATCTGTGTGGGTGGCTTTCCTGTAGACCGAATGTCCCAACGAGCCATTAGGTCTCTTCTCGATCAAACATCCAGGAATGGTAGCTTGCCATCCTTCTCCACTTCCATGGTAAATGTATTACTCCTGTTCATGCGCCAGTTATAGGCACTGCTATATCTATCTTTACTGTCACATACACTTGACTTATCCCCGCTCTCATCTATTCTGCACCTCACCTATCCAGCCCTCAGCAACTCTGCCCACAGCAACACTGCGCTCAGCGACTCTACACACAGTGACTACACACTCAGCGACTCTGCACTCAGGAACTCTGCACACAGCAACACTGCACACAGTAACTCTGCACACAGCAACTCTGCACACAGCAACACTGCGCTCAGCGACTCTGCACACAGTAACTACACACTCAGCGACTCTGCACACAGTGACTACACACTCAGCGACTCTGCACACAGTGACTACACACTCAGCGACTCTGCACTCAGGAACTCTGCACACAGCAACTCTGCACTCAGGAACTCTGCACTCAGGAACTCTGCACACAACAACACTGCACTCAGCGACTTTGCACACAGAAACTACACACTCAGCAACTCTGCATTCAGTAACTACGCACTCAGCGACTTTTAGAACTCTCCACCGCTGCCCTCACCTGTGTTGCCTCATACCCGCTCACCCATCTGTCCCGGGCGGGGGGTTTAGCCAACACCCGCCCAGCGACGGTGTTAGGGTTGAGCTTCAGTAATCTCCCATGGGAGATGAATGTGACATTGACTTCTACGGGAGATTAATGTGACATTGACTCCTACGGGAGATGAATGTGACATTGACTCCTACGGGAGATGAATGTGACATTGATTCCTACGGGAGATGAATGTGACATTGACTCCTACGGGAGATGAATGCGACATTGACTCCTACGGGAGATGAATGTGACATTGACTCCTACGGGAGATGAATGTGCCATTGATTCCTACGGGAGATGAATGTGACATTGACTCCTACGGGAGATTAATGTGACATTGACTCCTACGGGAGATTAATGTGACATTGACTCCTACGGGAGATGAATCTGACATTGATTCCTACGGGAGATGAATGTGCCATTGATTCCTACGGGAGATGAATGTGACATTGACTCCTACGGGAGATGAATGTGACATTGACTCCTACGGGAGATGAATGTGACATTGACTCCTACGGAAGATGAATGTGACATTGACTCCTACGGGAGATGAATGTGACATTGACTCCTACGGGAGATGAATGTGACATTGACTCCTACAGGAGATGAATCTGACATTGACTCCTACGGAGATGAATGTGACATTGACTCCTACGGGAGATGAATGTGACATTGACTCCTACGGGAGATGAATGTGACATTGACTCCTACGGGAGATGAATCTGACATTGACTCCTACGGGAGATGAATGTGACATTGACTCCTACGGGAGATTAATGTGACATTGACTCCTACGGAAGATGAATGTGACATTGACTCCTACGGGAGATGAATCTGACATTGACTCCTACGGGAGATGAATGTGACATTGACTCCTACGGGAGATGAATGTGACATTGACTCCTACGGAAGATGAATGTGACATTGACTCCTACGGGAGATGAATGTGACATTGACTCCTACGGGAGATGAATCTGACATTGACTCCTACGGGAGATGAATGTGACATTGACTCACAGCAGCAGGAGGAGCGTCGTCATGGTGTAGGATCCACGCCGACGAGTTGACCTCTGAACCCGGGGCGGAGGGGGGGGGTCACGTGCAGGATGATTGTGGGGGGGTCACGGCATCACCCTGGTCAATAGAAGGTGACGTCAAGTTACGTGAAAATGAAGTTCACCTTCAATCCTTCCTGCTGGCTTGCAAACAACAGCCGCCA
Source organism: Lethenteron reissneri (assembly GCF_015708825.2). Taxonomy (NCBI): domain Eukaryota; kingdom Metazoa; phylum Chordata; class Hyperoartia; order Petromyzontiformes; family Petromyzontidae; genus Lethenteron; species Lethenteron reissneri. The sequence goes on along the minus strand of NW_026891263.1, from coordinate 119,919 downwards.
TTCGCAAACAACGAGTCTGTGGGTCTCTGTGTGAGTCTGTGGGTCTCTGTGTGATGAGTCTGTGGGTCTCTGTGTGAGTCTGTGGGTCTCTGTGTGAGGCTGTGGGTCTCTGTGTGGTGAGTCTGTGGGTCTCTGTGTGGTGAGTCTGTGGGTCTCTGTGTGAGTCTGTGGGTCTCTGTGTGGTGAGTCTGTGGGTCTCTGTGTGAGTCTGTGGGTCTCTGTGTGGTGAGTCTGTGGGTCTCTGTGTGAGTCTGTGGGTCTCTGTGTGATGAGTCTATGGGTCTCTGTGTGGTGAGTCTGTGGGTCTCTGTGTGAGTCTGTGGGTCTCTGTGTAATGAGTCTGTGGATCTCTGTGTGATGAGTCTGTGGGTGTCTGTGTGGTGAGTCTGTGGGTCTCTGTGTGATGAGTCTGTGGGTGTCTGTGTGGTGAGTCTGTGGGTCTCTGTGTGATGAGTCTGTGGGTCTCTGTGTGGTGAGTCTGTGGGTCTCTGTGTGATGAGTCTATGGGTCTCTGTGTGGTGAGTCTATGGGCCTCTGTGTGGTGAGTCTATGGGTCTCTGTGGTGAGTCTGTGGGTCTCTGTGTGGTGAGTCTATGGGTCTCTGTGTGGTGAGTCTGTGGGTCTCTGTGTGGTGAGTCTGTGGGTCTCTGTGTGGTGAGTCTGTGGGTCTCTGTGTGATGAGTCTGTGGGTGTCTGTGTGGTGAGTCTGTGGGTCTCTGTGTGATGAGTCTGTGGGTGTCTCTGTGGTGAGTCTGTGGGTCTCTGTGTGGTGAGTCTGTGGGTCTCTATGTGATGAGTCTGTGGTCTTGTGTGGTGAGTCTGTGGGTCTCTGTGTGGTGAGTCTGTGGGTCTCTGTGTGATGAGTCTGTGGGTGTCTGTGTGGTGAGTCTGTGGGTCTCTGTGTGATGAGTCTGTGGGTGTCTGTGTGGTGAGTCTGTGGGTCTCTGTGTGATGAGTCTGTGGGTCTCTGTGTGGTGAGTCTGTGGGTCTCTGTGTGATGAGTCTATGGGTCTCTGTGTGGTGAGTCTATGGGCCTCTGTGTGGTGAGTCTATGGGTCTCTGTGGTGAGTCTGTGGGTCTCTGTGTGGTGAGTCTATGGGTCTCTGTGTGGTGAGTCTGTGGGTCTCTGTGTGGTGAGTCTATGGTCTCTGTGTGGTGAGTCTATGGGTCTCTGTGTGTGAGTCTAGGGTGGTGAGTCTATGGGTCTCTGTGTGTGAGTCTATGGATCTCTGTGTGGTGAGTCTGTGGGTCTCTGTGGTGAGTCTATGGGTCTCTGTGTGGTGAGTCTATGGATCTCTGTGTGGTGAGTCTGTGGGTCTCTGTGTGGTGAGTCTGTGGGTCTCTGTGTGGTGAGTCTGTGGGTCTCCGTGTGGTGAGTCTATGGATCTCTGTGTGATGAGTCTATGGGTCTCTGTGTGATGAGTCTATGGATCTCTGTGTGATGAGTCTGTGGGTCTCTGTGTGACCCACCGGTGCAACGCCCCACAGATGTCCAGGGGGGTCTTGAGGGTCTTGCTTCTCTGTCGTGTCAACGCCGCCCTGGGGGTGGTGGTGGTTGTGGAGGTGGTGGTGTTGTGGGTGGTGGTGGAGGTGGTGGAGGTGGTGGTGGTTGTGGAGGTGGTGGTGGAGGTGGTGAGGTGGTGGTGGTGGCGGAGGTGGTGGTTGTGGAGGTGGTGATGGAGGTGGTGGAGGTGGTGATGATGGTGGTGGTGGTGGCCGTGGTGGTGGAGGTGGTGATGGTGGAGGTGGTGATGGTGGAGGTGGTGATGGTGGTTGTGGAGGTGGTGGTGGTGATGGTGGTGATGATGATGGTGGTGGTGGTGGTAGTGGTGGTGATGGTTGTGGAGGTGGTGATGATGATGGTGGGGAGGTGGTGGGGTTGTGGTGGTGGTTGTGGTGGTGATGATGATGGTGGTGGTGGTGGTAGTGGAGGTGGTGGTGGTGGTGATGATGATGATGATGGTGGTGGAGGTGGTGGTGGTTTGTGGTGGTGGTGATGATGATGATGTGGTGGTGGTGGAGGTGGTGATGATGATGGTGGTGTGGAGGTGGTGGTGGTGGTAGTGGAGGTGGTGGGATGGTGGTAGTGGAGGTGGTGGTGGAGGTGGTGGTGGTAGTGGAGGTGGTGGTGGTGTAGGTGATGGTGGTAGAGGTGGAGGTGGTGGAGGTGGTGGTAGTGGTTGGAGGTGGTGGTGGTAGTGGAGGGGTGGTGGTGGTAGAGGTGGTGATGGTGGTGCTGGTTGTAGAGGTAGTGGTTATGGTGGTGGAGGTGGTGTGGTGGTTGTGGTGGTAGTGGAGGTGGTTGTGGTGGTGGTTGTGGTGGTGGAGGTGGTGATGGTGGTGTAGGTGATGGTGGTAGAGGTGGTTGTGGTGGTGGAGGTGGTGATGGTGGTGAAGGCCGTTAAAAGCTACAAAATTTGGCGCGATTTTGGCCACGTGGGCGCGCTTTTAGAAAACGTAGCGCGGATAGGCGATCGCGTGTGGGCGAGGCTCAGATTCCATACAGCTTATAAGCACTGCCTAGAGACTCAACACAAACTATAGATATCATAAATTTCGATATATCTATAAATAAACGCATCTATAGATTTCTCTAGATATAAAGATATATCTAAATATATCTATAAATGATTATATATCAATAGATATACACGGAACTGGATATCTATCGAGCTCATGTTTTCGTAAGTCACCGAGATTGGTTCAAAATTGATTTTAAAAAAGAAACCAAAAACCACGACGTTTCGATTGTGACACAAAGCGAAGGTCGCTTGTGTCGCGATCGAACGTCGTGGCTTTTATTTTTTTGAAATACATTTTTAACCTATATACGTGACTTTAGCGAAAGACCCAAAAAAACGTGAATTCACCATTGGAACCTCCTTCGCCAGTAGAAAAATATGATCATTGTTTTTTTACCCTTTTATCTGGCAACAAAAGCGACACCTTTTTTTACAAGGAGTCATGTTGGCATTGACCACAATACCTGCGGTCGGAATGCAAACAAAACACACAACTCTGATAATGTATCTTCTTGGTTCTTTCGGTAAAGTCACGTAGAAGGGAAGTAATAAAATAATAAAAATAAAACATAATAAAACAATTCTCACGACGTTTCGGCCACAACGCAAGCAGCCGTCCTCAGGTGAAAACCAGGTCCGTCGAGGCGACAGTGTCTGAATGAAACAGCACACGAGCTTGGAGCATATATATAAGCTGAGCGCATTGACAAAGGAATTTGCATATCAACAGGAATTTAGCATATTTATGGGAAATGCAGGAATGTAATTAGTACTGCATATGCATGTGCATTATGCAGGATTAACAGCATCAAAGGGAGCTGCAGTTACTGCTGCTGCAGCAGTTGCTGCTGCTGCTGCAGTTTCTGCTGCTGCTGCAGTTGCTGCTGCTGCTGCAGTTGCTGCTGCTGCTGCTGCACTTGCTGCTGCTGCTGCACTTGCTGCTGCTGCACTTGCTGCTGCTGCTGCAGTTGCTGCCTTATCCATTTTAATATAACACTATGTATTATTCTACCCACCCTAATGTGTATCATACTGCTATATGTTTACTGTACAATTACGACACCATACATTACTCTGCACACTGCACCATGCCAGTGAGTGGAACGCGGTCTGAAAGTCACCGTTAACGTGAACACAATCAGTTAAGATCCGAAATGGTTTATTACGTCCTTCCAATGATTGCTAAGCCAGAATCCATCTTCTCGGTTGAAATTGTCTCTGTGTTTGTATATGTGGATCGCCTCATGAACGAATCTCTCATGATAGCCAGATGGCTTGCAGAGAACCTCTGTCTTGGAGAAGTCAATGTCATGTGAGCCCACTGAATTGTAACAGTGATCTGCCACGGCTGAGGTGTTTGTCCTACCGTGTTTCAGGTCTGCCTTATGTTCACGGATGCGGTCCGAGACATGTCGTTTGGTTTCTCCAATGTAACTGCTACCACAGAGGCAACTTAGTTTGTAGACGCCAGGGTACTGTATGTCTGGAACCACATCTTTTACAGACGGGACCAGATCACGGATTTTATGTACTGTGTTGAATCGGACCTGGATCTTGTGTTTAATCAGGATTTTGGAGATCTTTTTTGTGACCCCAGCAATGTAGGGTAAGGTGATGGTCTTGAAAGGCTCCTCAACAGGATCCTTCTTGATGGTTGGAGTGATGGCTTTGCGGATTGTGTAGTCGGAGTAACCATTAGCCTTAAGAGCTTGGCGTACGTGTTTGAGTTCACTGGAAAATGTGTTCATGGTCGGAGATGCATTGGGCTCTATGATATAGAGTCTTGATGAGGGAATTCTTCTGGGATGGAATGGTGGTGGGAATCCGGTTTTAGATAAGCATCCGTGTGGGTGGCTTTCCTGTAGACAGAGTGGCTCATTGAACCATCAGGTCTCCTTTTGATTAGGACATCCAAAAAGGGTAGCTTGCCATCATTTTCGACTTCCATGGTGAATCTGATGGCTGGGTGTATGGAATTGATGTGGTCGAGAAATTGGTCTAGAGCAGGCCGGGCCATGTGGCCAGATGACAAAAGTGTCGTCTACGTACCTCTTCCATAAGGTCGGGCGTAGAGTGGCAGTCTGGATGGCGTCCGTCTCAAATTTCTCCATGAAGATGTTGGCTACAACCGGAGATAGGGGGGAGCCCATTGGGGTGCCCTCAATTTGCTTGTAGAAGGTTCCATTCCAGGTGAAGTATGTATTGGTTAAGCAGTGTCTCACCAGGGGGGGTACCCCAGCATTCAGTCCTTGATGAACCAAGTCTTCAATGATTGCGATGGTGTCAGGCACAGGCACCTTGGTGAACAAGGAAACCACATCAAAACTGACAAGCAGGTCGTCTGGGGACAGGGCAATCCCCTTGATTGTCGATACCAGGTCAGTAGAGTTTAGTACTGCAGAGGTGGTTTTTCCAGTGAAAGGCCGTAGGATTTCGGACAAAAAACGAGCCAGTTTGTAAGTGGGGGAGTTGATAGTAGAGACAATGGGACGAAGAGGTGTATCTTCTTTATGTATCTTTGGCAAGCCGTACAATCTTGGTGGCCTGGCTGCAGAAGGTTTCAACGAGAACTGTTTGGTCTGATCAATTAATGCGGTTGAAGCAGAAATGATGTTGTTGGTTTTGGAGACGAGGCTGTTGGTGGGGTCTCTTTTTATTTTTGTATAGCTGCCATCGTTGAGTAGTTCTTGAATTTTGTTGTTGTATTCTATTTTGTCCATGATGACAGTGGCATTGCCTTTGTCGGCTGAGAGGATGACAATGTCATCCCTCTTTTTTAATTGAGCTAATTCAAAACGCTCATCTTTGCTAATGTTGCTAGCTGGCATCTTAGCGTTTTTTAGGGTTACAGAGATTTCAGATCTTGCTACGTCTGCAGCGATGTGACTCAAGCCCTTGAGAGCTACATCTACTCGAGCAATTATATCATTAACTGGTATGTGTCTAGGTGTGACTGCAAAGTTTAGTCCTTTAGCTAAAACGGATTTCAAACCTTCAGAAATAGGACTGTTACTGCGATTAATTACGACTTTGTTAACATCTAGCTTTTCAATGTGTGGGTCCGGTTTCTTGTTTGAGAGGCGGTTGAATTTGGAAATCAAGTTGTCCTTACATTTAGTCGACATAGCGGCAGCTGAAGAGGCAGTCATTTTTTCCACATGTTCCCAATCCGATGTGGACATTGTTACACTCAAAGATAAGTGTGATTTGTAGAGTGTCTTGTCTAACTGATCTAGTTCGGTGCGCGTAAGTCTGATTTTCTCTGAGATAAGAGCTAAACTAGTTCTAGACAGAATTCGTTTCGCATTAGAAGAAGTTACAGCAGCAGATGTTAGTGTAAATGCGTTTGGTATTACCTTAGAGTCGCGGCATCTCTTCAGAAAGGTGAGAGACTCGATTAGCTGAGCCTTCTTATCCCGGAGCTTGTTGAAGGATCTCAAAGTTATGTGGAAACCCTCCCCGTAGAGGCGGTTAAATTTCGATTTAAAGCTTTCGTGACTGCAGGGATTCATCTTCTTGGTTCTTTCGGTAAAGTCACGTAGAAGGGAAGTAATAAAATAATAAAAATAAAACATAATAAAACAATTCTCACGACGTTTCGGCCACAACGCAAGCAGCCGTCCTCAGGTGAAAACCAGGTCCGTCGAGGCGACAGAGTCTGAATGAAACAGCACACGAGCTTGGAGCATATATATAAGCTGAGCGCATTGACAAAGGAATTTGCATATCAACAGGAATTTAGCATATTTATGGGAAATGCAGGAATGTGATTAGTACTGCATATGCATGTGCATTATGCAGGATTAACAGCATCAAAGGGAGCTGCAGTTACTGCTGCTGCAGCAGTTGCTGCTGCTGCTGCAGTTTCTGCTGCTGCTGCAGTTGCTGCTGCTGCTGCAGTTGCTGCTGCTGCTGCAGTTGCTGCTGCTGCTGCACTTGCTGCTGCTGCTGCACTTGCTGCTGCTGCTGCAGTTACTGCCTTATCCATTTTAATATAACACTATGTATTATTCTACCCACCCTAATGTGTATCATACTGCTATATGTTTACTGTACAATTACGACACCATACATTACTCTGCACACTGCACCATGCCAGTGAGTGGAACGCGGTCTGAAAGTCACCGTTAAACGTGAACACAATCAGTTAAGATCCGAAATGGTTTATTACGTCCTTCCAATGATTGCTAAGCCAGAATCCATCTTCTCGGTTGAAATTGTCTCTGTGTTTGTATATGTGGATCGCCTCATGAACGAATCTCTCATGATAGCCAGATGGCTTGCAGAGAACCTCTGTCTTGGAGAAGTCAATGTCATGTGAGCCCACTGAATTGTAACAGTGATCTGCCACGGCTGAGGTGTTTGTCCTACCGTGTTTCAGGTCTGCCTTATGTTCACAGGATGCGGTCCGAGACATGTCGTTTGGTTTCTCCAATGTAACTGCTACCACAGAGGCAACTTAGTTTGTAGACGCCAGGGTACTGTATGTCTGGAACCACATCTTTTACAGACGGGACCAGTTCATGGTCGGAGATGCATTGGGCTCTATGATATAGAGTCTTGATGAGGGAATTCTTCTGGGATGGATGGTGGTGGGAATCCGGTTTTAGATAAGCATCCGTGTGGTCCCTGCAGTCACGAAAGCTTTAAATCGAAATTTAACCGCCTCTACGGGGAGGGTTTCCACATAACTTTGAGATCCTTCAACAAGCTCCGGGATAAGAAGGCTCAGCTAATCGAGTCTCTCACCTTTCTGAAGAGATGCCGCGACTCTAAGGTAATACCAAACGCATTTACACTAACATCTGCTGCTGTAACTTCTTCTAATGCGAAACGAATTCTGTCTAGAACTAGTTTAGCTCTTATCTCAGAGAAAATCAGACTTACGCGCACCGAACTAGATCAGTTAGACAAGACACTCTACAAATCACACTTATCTTTGAGTGTAACAATGTCCACATCGGATTGGGAACATGTGGAAAAAATGACTGCCTCTTCAGCTGCCGCTATGTCGACTAAATGTAAGGACAACTTGATTTCCAAATTCAACCGCCTCTCAAACAAGAAACCGGACCCACACATTGAAAAGCTAGATGTTAACAAAGTCGTAATTAATCGCAGTAACAGTCCTATTTCTGAAGGTTTGAAATCCGTTTTAGCTAAAGGACTAAACTTTGCAGTCACACCTAGACACATACCAGTTAATGATATAATTGCTCGAGTAGATGTAGCTCTCAAGGGCTTGAGTCACATCGCTGCAGACGTAGCAAGATCTGAAATCTCTGTAACCCTAAAAAACGCTAAGATGCCAGCTAGCAACATTAGCAAAGATGAGCGTTTTGAATTAGCTCAATTAAAAAAGAGGGATGACATTGTCATCCTCTCAGCCGACAAAGGCAATGCCACTGTCATCATGGACAAAATAGAATACAACAACAAAATTCAAGAACTACTCAACGATGGCAGCTATACAAAAATAAAAAGAGACCCCACCAACAGCCTCGTCTCCAAAACCAACAACATCATTTCTGCTTCAACCGCATTAATTGATCAGACCAAACAGTTCTCGTTGAAACCTTCTGCAGCCAGGCCACCAAGATTGTACGGCTTGCCAAAGATACATAAAGAAGATACACCTCTTCGTCCCATTGTCTCTACTATCAACTCCCCCACTTACAAACTGGCTCGTTTTTTGTCCGAAATCCTACGGCCTTTCACTGGAAAAACCACCTCTGCAGTACTAAACTCTACTGACCTGGTATCGACAATCAAGGGGATTGCCCTGTCCCCAGACGACCTGCTTGTCAGTTTTGATGTGGTTTCCTTGTTCACCAAGGTGCCTGTGCCTGACACCATCGCAATCATTGAAGACTTGGTTCATCAAGGACTGAATGCTGGGGTACCCCCCCTGGTGAGACACTGCTTAACCAATACATACTTCACCTGGAATGGAACCTTCTACAAGCAAATTGAGGGCACCCCAATGGGCTCCCCCCTATCTCCGGTTGTAGCCAACATCTTCATGGAGAAATTTGAGACGGACGCCATCCAGACTGCCACTCTACGCCCGACCTTATGGAAGAAGGTACGTAGACGACACTTTTGTCATCTGGCCACATGGCCGGCCTGCTCTAGACCAATTTCTCGACCACATCAATTCCATACACCCAGCCATCAGATTCACCATGGAAGTCGAAAATGATGGCAAGCTACCCTTTTTGGATGTCCTAATCAAAAGGAGACCTGATGGTTCAATGAGCCACTCTGTCTACAGGAAAGCCACCCACACGGATGCTTATCTAAAACCGGATTCCCACCACCATCCATCCCAGAAGAATTCCCTCATCAAGACTCTATATCATAGAGCCCAATGCATCTCCGACCATGAACACATTTCCAGTGAACTCAAACACGTACGCCAAGCTCTTAAGGCTAATGGTTACTCCGACTACACAATCCGCAAAGCCATCACTCCAACCATCAAGAAGGATCCTGTTGAGGAGCCTTTCAAGACCATCACCTTACCCTACATTGCTGGGGTCACAAAAAAGATCTCCAAAATCCTGATTAAACACAAGATCCAGGTCCGATTCAACACAGTACATAAAATCCGTGATCTGGTCCCGTCTGTAAAAGATGTGGTTCCAGACATACAGTACCCTGGCGTCTACAAACTAAGTTGCCTCTGTGGTAGCAGTTACATTGGAGAAACCAAACGACATGTCTCGGACCGCATCCGTGAACATAAGGCAGACCTGAAACACGGTAGGACAAACACCTCAGCCGTGGCAGATCACTGTTACTATTCAGTGGGCTCACATGACATTGACTTCTCCAAGACAGAGGTTCTCTGCAAGCCATCTGGCTATCATGAGAGATTCGTTCATGAGGCGATCCACATATACAAACACAGAGACAATTTCAACCGAGAAGATGGATTCTGGCTTAGCAATCATTGGAAGGACGTAATAAACCATTTCGGATCTTAACTGATTGTGTTCACGTTAACGGTGACTTTCAGACCGCGTTCCACTCACTGGCATGGTGCAGTGTGCAGAGTAATGTATGGTGTCGTAATTGTACAGTAAACATATAGCAGTATGATACACATTAGGGTGGGTAGAATAATACATAGTGTTATATTAAAATGGATAAGGCAGCAACTGCAGCAGCAGCAGCAAGTGCAGCAGCAGCAGCAAGTGCAGCAGCAGCAGCAAGTGCAGCAGCAGCAGCAACTGCAGCAACTGCAGCAGCAGCAGAAACTGCTGCAGCAGCAGCAACTGCTGCAGCAGCAGTAACTGCAGCTCCCTTTGATGCTGTTAATCCTGCATAATGCACATGCATATGCAGTACTAATTACATTCCTGCATTTCCCATAAATATGCTAAATTCCTGTTGATATGCAAATTCCTTTGTCAATGCGCTCAGCTTATATATATGCTCCAAGCTCGTGTGCTGTTTCATTCAGACTCTGTCGCCTCGACGGACCTGGTTTTCACCTGAGGACGGCTGCTTGCGTTGTGGCCGAAACGTCGTGAGAATTGTTTTATGTTTTATTTTTATTATTTTATTACTTCCCTTCTACGTGACTTTACCGAAAGAACCAAGAAGATGAATCCCTGCAGTCACGAAAGCTTTAAATCGAAAAATAAAATCTGATAATGTATGTGCACTGTCCTTGAAGTTGATAGCAACAGACCCACAGAGCGCGTGGCGCGTGTATGTCAGGTCCTACACACACACACACTACTTGTACCTGCCCAGCTCTGCGGGTGGCGCTATTCTGTCGCTGCCTCTGAACGAGCTGCTACTCACAGCGTGGCGTGCAGGGGGCCACACACACACACCCACCTTGCCCACCACGCTGTGTTCGACCATGTCAACTTAAATGATTCAATCAACAAGGGACACCTACAGCGACCGCTTCTGATTTCAACTCAGGAGCTCGCACCCACGTGGCAGACGCCTGTTCACCAAGCCGCACGACCTCCACTCTTTGCAAAAGGTTTGGACACCCCTGTCGTAGAATACAGCAATATAAAATAGCATTACATCGTCATCATAATATACCGACATGATATACAATTTAATACACCAATCTAATGTCCATTATAACATAATATACCGATACACCTTAACAATGTAATATAGCAATATAAAATACCATTATAATGTTACGATTTCTCAATATAAAATACTGATGTAATATAACTATGTATATCAATGTAATATAACGGTATAATATCGCAATATATCACAGTATCATGTATTGTAGTAATTCTAGATTTGAAGCTTTCGTGACTGCAAGGATTCATATTCTTAGGTTTTTTCGGTAAAGTCACGTAGGTAAAAAAAATTTCATAAAAGTAAAAGAAAAAGTGTTTTATTTTACTTTTATTAATTTTAATTTTTTCTCCTACGTGACTTCACCGAAAAAACCTATTGATATTGTAGTAATGTTTAATTTAGTGTATTTAAGAATAAATCGACTCGTTTGTAAGTGTAGGAGTCACTGTATTGATGCTGTTATTACTTCAGCAAAGTTTGACGTTGAAGTCGGTCAAAGTGTGCAAATGTTGTTGTACAGTTTTTTATTTCCAATTAAGAAAACACTTAACGACTCTGGGAGAGAGAGAGGGTCACCTCGGGACACGGGGCTGGGCGTGTACAGTGGGTGAAGTGTAGTGTGTGTAACGTGTGTGTGTATGTAGTGTGTGTAGTGTGTGTGTGTAACGTGTGTGTGTGTATGTAGTGTGTGTGTATGTAACGTGTGTGTGTGTAACGTGTGTGTGTGTATGTAGTGTGTGTATGTAGTGTGTGTATGTAGTGTATGTAGTGTGTGTGTGTAACGTGTGTGTGTGTATGTAGTGTGTGTGTATGTAACGTGTGTGTGTGTATGTATGTAGTGTGTGTGTATGTAGTGTGTGTATGTAGTGTATGTAGTGTGTGTGTGTAACGTGTGTGTGTATGTAGTGTGTGTATGTAGTGTGTGTGTGTAGTGTGTGTGTATGTAAAGTGTGTGTGTAGAGTGTGTGTGTAGTGTGTGGTAGTGGTAGTGTGTGTAGTGTGTGTGTGTATGTAGTGTGTGTGTGTGTAGTGTGTGTATGTAGTGTGTGTGTAGTGTGTGTGTATGTCGTGTGTGTATGTATGTAACGTGTGTGTGTGACGTGTGTGTGTGTAGTGTGGTGTGTGTGTATGTAGTGTATGTAGTGTGTGTGTATGTAGTGTGTGTATGTAGTGTGTGTGTATGTAGTGTGTGTGTATGTAGTGTGTGTATGTAGTGTGTGTGTGTAGTGTGTGTGTGTCGTGTGTGGTGTAACGTGTGTGTGTGTATGTAGTGTGTGTGTAACGTGTGTGTGTATGTAGTGTGTGTGTATGTAGTGTATGTAGTGTGTGTGTATGTAGTGTGTGTATGTAGTGTGTGTGGATGTAGTGTGTGTGTATGTAGAGTGTGTATGTAGTGTGTGTAGTGTGTGTGTGTAGTGTGTGTATGTAGTGTGTGTATGTAACGTGTGTGTGTGTAACGTGTGTGTGTATGTAACGTGTGTATGTAGTGTGTGTGTATGTCGTGTGTGTATGTAACGTGTGTGTGTGTAACGTGTGTGTGTATGTAACGTGTGTGTATGTCGTGTGTGTATGTAACGTGTGTGTATGTAACGTGTGTGTGTAGTGTGGTGTGTGTGTATGTAACGTGTGTATGTGTGTATGTAACGTGTGTGTATGTAATGTGTGTGTGTAACGTGTGTGTGTGTATGTAACGTGTGTATGTGTGTATGTAACGTGTGTGTATGTAATGTGTGTGTGTGTAGTGTGTGTGTGTGTGTATGTAACGTGTGTGTGTGTATGTAATGTGTGTGTGTATGTAACGTGTGTGTGTGTATGTAACGTGTGTGTGTGTATGTAACGTGTGTGTGTGTATTTAATGTGTGTGTATGTAATGTGTGTGTGTAACGTGTGTGTGTGTGTAACGTGTGTGTGTAACACGTGTGTAACGTGTGTCTGTGTGTATCTGTGTATATGTGTGTGTCTGTATGTGTGTCTGTGTGTGTCTGTGTGTATGTATGTGTCTGTGTAGATGTGTGTCTGTATATGTGTCTGTGTAGTGGTTAGCGCTACGCTGCGCTATGAACCTCGCGACCCGGCTTCGATTCCCGCTCACGGCCAACACCAGTGACGATTATCTGAACCGGTCCAAGGCCTCCCCTAGGTCGACTCAGCCTCAAATGAGTACCCGGTGTCATGGTGTGCAGTAAACATCGCTAGCACTGGGGAGACAAAGGCGGTCGGGCGTGGTGCTGGCCACCAACCCCCTCGTGGACCGGCCTTCATAGGTGCTTCTCGCTAACAGCACTTGCCCCAGCAGTCTGTGAAGGCTACACGGTGGGGGATCTTTGTCTTTGTATCACCACACAGGAGTCACGGAGCTTTCGAGGCTCCAAGCCGCGTGGGGAGCCAGAGCGTCAGGTGGTGCCACTCGCAGGTGAGACTCCGGTGACTATAAAGTCAAACCTCGATATACGACCACTTTGGAATACGTCGAATTTGGTACGCGTCGTGTTTTGACGAGAAAAAAAATGTCTTGGGATACGACGTCTTGCTTGAGATACGACGTCTTGCTTGAGATACGACATCTTGCTTGAGATACGGCGTCTTGCTTGGGATACGACGTCTTGCTTGAGATACGACATCTTGCTTGAGATACGACATCTCGCTTGGGATACGACGTCTTGCTTGAGATACGACATCTTGCTTGAGATACGACATCTTGCTTGGGATACGACATCTTGCTTGGGATACGACATCTTGCTTGGGATACAACGTCTTGCTTGGGATACGACGCCTTGCTTGTATACCCCGTTCACGACTGAAACAAGCGCCGCTCCTCAGTCACAGCGTTGTGTGGACGCTGTGCGGGCCAGTGGTGGGACTCTGGGACTCCCGGCTCTACGTCCGTGTAAGGGCGAGTTCCGAGGAAGCCAGAGTCTAGACCCGCACCTTGGCTGGGTCGGGTCAGGTAGCCTCCCCTCGGGTAATTGTAGCCGGAGGACCCCAGAGCGTAGCCAGGGTAGTGTACCTAGGCTGTGTACCTAGGCTGTGTACCTAGGCTGTATCCCTAGGCTGTGTTGCTAGGCTGTGTACCTAGGCTGTGTCGCTAGGCTGTGTACCTAGGCTTTGTATCTAGGCTGTGTACCTAGGCTGTGTCCCTAGGCTGTAACAGAGTATCAGGAGTGTTGGAGTGTTGTATTGTAATAAAGAAGTCACCTCTACAAGTGTCTCTGGAACCCATTACATTTGTGTTGACGGTGATGGTGGTGGTGTCACATTACAGGAGGCGTGCGCACTGCGTCTCTACCCCCCCCCCCCCCCACCGGACAAGACGCTGCGAGAGGCTTCAGAAGGAGTCCGAGTACCGCGATGGAGAGAGGAGAGGGGAGACGGAGGGATGGGGGAGGAAGAAGAGGACCAGCGGGTGACGGAGGTCGAATGAGGGGAGAGGGGGAGAGGCGGGGGGGCGAGAGAGCCCCGGCCAGGCAGCGGGGAGAGAGAGCGTTGGTCCGGCGAGTCGAGAGGGAAAGAGAAGCTGCGGACAGGGCCATTGGTGCCGGTGGCAGGGGTGGAGGTCAGGGGGCGAGGCAGCAGCCGCCAGGCGAGATGCTCAGGCAGAGAGAGGAGGGCGCCAGGATGAGAGACGTCGGACAAATGGACGTGGACAGGTGGAGGGCGGATAGAGGCGGCGGGGAGGCCGTGAGGGGTAGAGAGCGAGAGGGAGCGATGCGAGCGAGAGGAGAAGGAGTGAGACAGAGGGGTGGACATGGTGGGGGGGAGGTGGGGGGGAGGGGAGAAGGGGGGGGAGCGAGGGGTGGACATGGAGGGGGGGAGGTGGGGGGGAGGGGAGATGGGTGGGAAGCGAGGGCCGGGGACCAGTTGAGGCAAAGAGTGGTACAGTTGGCCGGACAAATCGGCCTGGCGCAAGCGATAGAGAGGGTTCTCGGATGGACATTCGTGGGGAGGGATCCGCGCGATGGCGGTTAGCTGCCGAACACGGCACGGCCCGAGTTGGATTCCCGCTCACGGGAACAACAAGCCGATGTTCGCGGGTTTTTTTCCGACTCTCTGAGTTCCATGACCTTGTTAAATGTCTTTAACATTCACAGGCTGAATGTCTCACTAACACGGCTGCTACTCCCTTCGTTGTTTAATAGGCTGATTGTGTCTCATTCACACGGCCGCTGCTGCGGGAGTTACATTAACACATTGACACGCCAATCTCTAGCAATACAATGGCCAAGGTATAGCCGGCTTTGCGATCTTACACTGACTTCCAAATTCCATCTCTAGCCCCACCCACGTACCCTTGGGTTGTTCCCATCTCACACCGATAGAACCTCTGGCTGCAGTCGCTCTCTCGCTATATGTCTTCCTGCCTCAGCAGTCTGCCTGCTGTATTTGTTTCACCTGAAGACGACTGCTCGTGTTGCCGTCGAAACGTCGTGATTTTAAAAAAGATTTTTCTACCCACGTCACTTTTACCAAAAGACCCAGAGAGTATGATTCCTGCAGTCACGAAAGCTTTAAGTCAAGATTTCACGTAAATAGGTTTTAATAAATAAACAAAAAAACTACGACGTTTCCGTCGTCATCAGGATCGCTTGTGTTGCGATCGAAACGTTGTAGTTTTTATTTTATTATTTATTGAACCTATCTACGTGACTTTACCGAATGACCCAAACAATATAAATCCACTTCCGTTACAAAATCACCTTCGCCTCAAACACGACCGCCTGTTTGTGTCTACGTTTAACTTTTTTCGCACTCTACGTAGCCAACAGTGTTGCATTGTGGGTTGCGAGTAGGTGCAGGTGTCATCGCACGAACGCACGCTTCTAATTGGTGAAGGATCCATGAATTAAATATTGAACCCAATATGTCATTGATTCTTACAACAAATGCCGTGTATTTAAAATGTGTATTTTGCTGGTCTCATTGCTGGAGTTGATGGGCATGTCTCTGCTGTTGAGTACAATAAAAACGAATTTAATTCAGCGGTGAATTTAGACTGGACGTGATTAATCCATATTAGAGTTTCGTTGGGTTAGATAGCAAACATATGAATGTGTCGTCAAACCCGCCACCACCCGACACAGCCAATTAGTCAGTTCTGTCACGTCAACAGAACGTGCCAATTAGTTACTAGTCCAGCACACGGGCTGTGTGCTGGAGAGTAAAACCCACAACATCTACAAGTGGAATATGACGTCTCAGCGGCAATAAGAACCAGTACCATCAAGAACCAGTCCCATCTTGTTCCTGCTCCACTGCTTCTCACCACCACACTCACCACCACACCACCACACTGACCACCACACTGACCACCACACTCACCACCACACTCACCACCACACTGACCACCACACTCACCACCACACTCACCACCACACTCACCACTGCTTCTCCCCGACCATCTCCGTCCAGCTCCCAGCAACGACTCCCCATCTCCTCTCTCATGCTCCCGTATATATCCCCCGTCCTCATTAATTACAAATTAATTAAGCGGCGTCCCCACGACGCTTCAGCCATCATCGCTCCCATCTCCAGACTTGCTGGCGCCAACCCGGCACCTGCTACATCCACCATCCCTTCACCGCCACGCATCTTATCAACCACTTCACGGATCGTCTCCCTCCGCCGTTATCCTCCCACAGCGCCTGTTTGCCCTGGCGCGACCCCACTGTCCATGACACGCCAGAGGTCGCAAACGGGTTTTGATTCCTTACCCGTACCCGGCCGCACCAGGGTCACAAACAGGTAACCGTACCCGTACCCGGCTGGGTACGGGTACCCGTTCCCTACCCGTACCCGGCCGGGTACGGGTACCCGTTCCCTACCCGTACCCTACCCGACATGAGTGACAGTGACTCACCAGTGACTCACGGCCTACCCGTACCCGGCCGCACCAGGGTCGCAAACGGGTACCCGTACCCGTACCCAGCCGGGTATGGGTAGCCGGGTATCGGGTACCCGGTTGCGACCTCTGTGACACGCACTTCACCCGAATTGTTTCCCGCAATGTGCTCTTGGTACACATCCTTTATACATTTCAGAGTTGATATTTTGTCTTTGCATTGACTGGGTTATTGGAGCCTTGTGTTGGCTAACACTTGATAAATAGAAATATTCAAACAATGTTGTCGTCGAGCTCACTTGAACTCGTCAGCTCTTTGAGTTAAATCCTTAGTTTTATTAGTGAAACCTCATCTTGGGGTATAGATACAAAGACAAAGATCCCCCGTATAGCCTTAACAGACTGTAGGGGCAAGTGCTGTTAGCGAGCACCTATGAAGGCCGGCACGGCACACGAGGGGTGGGTGGCCAGCACCACGCCCGACCACCTTTGTCTCCCTAGTGACGATGTTTACTACACACCGCACCAGGTACTCATTTGAGGCTGAGCCGACCTAGGGGAGGCCCGGGACCGGTTCAGATAATCGTCACTGGTGCGGGAATCTAACTCGGGTCGCCGGGTTCGTAGCGCAGCGCGCTAACCGCTACACCACCGCTCCCCATAGATACAGGCAGTCACTGACACACATCGACTAAGTGACGTCACTTACACACACACACATGGACCGACGCAGACACATCGACTTACACACACAGCGACTCACGCACACACATGGGTCTACACACATAGACATACATTTGGACGTACACAGACACATCGACGCACACACACACACATGGACTGTCACATTGCTGTACGCACATCGACTGACACACATAGACTCTCACACACACAGACACACACACACACATGGACTTACGCACACACAGACACAGAGACACAACAACAACCGCCATTCGCCACTAAGTGGCGGTGACGTCACCACGACGCTTGTGCCAGGCTATGTGCACCATGAGGGAACGTGAAGTGTCGAATGCCCGCTGGCAGGAGGTCACGGGGCAGACCCAGGTGTATCTGTTACATTTACATATTTAATAAAACTTTTTAACATCACAAAATATACGTCAATCCAGGCTGTATATGTTAAATTTCCATATTTAATCAAACTTTTTTTACATCACAAAATATACAACATCAATCCACGCTGTATCTGTTACATTTCCGTATTCAATAAAACTTTTTCAACATCACAAAACATACAACACTCCAGGTTTTTTGACACCCCAGGTTGTATCTGTTACATCTTCATATTTTGCGGTTAGCGTCGCTTCCTGGGCATGGCAGTAACCCCCTAACGATCCCTCACCACCCAATATGGGTAAATCACCTGGGGGGGTTGATGCACCTGGGGGGGGTGGGTCACCTGGGGGGGGTGAGTCAGTTGTGGGTAAATCACCTGGGAGGGGTGAGTCAGTGGTGGGTATATCACCTGGGAGGGGTGAGTCAGTTGGGGAGGTTGAGCCAGCTGTTGGTAAATCAGCTGGGGGGGGTGGCTCACCCAGCCGTACTTGATCTGGGGGTTCATCACCCCGGGGTGACTCAGCTGTTGACCAGGCTGCGGGAAGGCCACCAGCCGGGGGTGACTGACAGGCGCCTGGTGGAACATCGCCAGGGAGTGACTCCCCCGGGGGGGGAGATTGGTCACGGGTTGACTCACTGGGCAGTGAGTCAGCTGGGAGGAGAGTGGGGAGAGAGGGGACAGGGAGAAAATCAACATCTGCCAGTTCGCGTTCAACATGAACACACACTCAGTGTACACTCACTCACCACCACGCTCACCACTCACCACCGCACTCACTAACACACTCACTCACCACCACGCTCACCACTCACCACCACGCTCACCACCGCGCTCACTCACTACCACACTCACCACCGCGCTCACCACCATGTTGTATATATCGGCCTTTTTCCAAAATTGAGATTAAGAATAATTCTGCCAATATTTGTTTTCTTAATAATCAATCGGGGTGCAGCATGAGGCACAAACGAACACGCCACAACCACCCTCACCCCTCAGCAGCTGCCTTCCACAAGCCACACCAGGCAGCAAGGAGATAAGCCGTAAAAGGTCATTTAAAAAAACCCAAAAACAAAAGAGAAGATGGGGGGGGTTGGTTTGCTAATGAGATTCTGAGGAAATCTCTCGCTGGCTTCGAAGGCCGTCACACAACACGTGCGTGGCGGCCATGATGGACACACGCGCGTCACAACCAGGGGGGGGAGGGGTAGGAACCGGTCCGGACCGGTCGGGCCAACGGCGGTTGGAACCCCTCTGAGGGGAGGGGGGGCTGGGGGGAGCTACGATCCCCCAGAGCCCCGCCCCTCAAGGAGGGAGAGTATATAAGGCGGGTCCCTGAGAGCGCGAGTCAGTCCGTCTCAAGCCGAAGCCAGAAGCCGCCTGGAGAAAAAGAAGACCTTTCGATGTAAAGCTGCTTTCGTGACTGCAGCAGGGATTCATCTTCTTGGCTCTTTCGGTAAAGTCACGTAGAAGGGAAATAATAAAATAATAAAAATAAAACTGCATAAAATACAATTCTCACGACGTTTCGGCCACAATGCAAGCAGCCATCCTCAGGTGAAGACCAGGTCTGTCGGGGAGACAGCGTCATTCAGGGGAAGAACAGGTCTGTGGGGGAGACAGCGTCATTCAGGGGAAGAACAGGTCTGTCGGGGAGACAGCGTCTGACAGACCTGTTCTTCACCTGAGGACGGCTGCTTGCGTTGTGGCCGAAACGTCGTGAGAATTATTTTATTATGTTTTATTTGTATTATTTTATTATTTCCCTTCTACGTGATGACTTTACCGAAAGAACCAAGAAGAAGAAGAAGACCCTGGACCCTAAGCCGCCGACATCCTTCTGAGGGCCGGGGCTCAGTGCGGTGCCCGTGGTCGTGGGGCTAGGACCCTGAGGTTCCCTCGGCCTGATGTCCTTGTGAGGAAGGCCAGGTCCGGACGGGCCAGTGGTCAGAGACCCACCGGGCCAGCGGTGGGTCCGCCTCCCCTAGGTCTAGCCACCAAACTCACCAACACACTCACCACCACTCACCACCACACTGACCACCACACTCACCACCACACTCACCACCTGCTGCTGTTGGAGCTCTCCTTCTTGTCCTCCTTCACCTCCTTCACCTCCTTCACCTCCTTCACTTTCTCCTTCACTTTCTCCTTCACCTCCTCCAGATCCGTCACCTCCTCCCACGTCTCCCCCCTGCACCTGCTGGGGTCTCCATAGGACCTCATCGATGGTGGCACCACCGTCATCGCCATCATAGCGCCACCAGACGCCCTCCTTGCCAGGCCCACTCCACCCTCCCAAACCAGCCCACATCCTGGCCCAATCATGTCCACCTCCTCCTTCAGCTCCACCAGACACGTCACCTCCTCCTACATCTCCACCTCCTTCAGCTCCACCAGACACGTCACCTCCTCCTACATCTCCACCTCCTTCAGCTCCACCAGACACGTCACCTCCTCCTACAGCTCCACCTCCTACAGCTCCACCAGACCCGTCACCTCCTCCACCTCCACCTCCTACAGCTCCACCAGACACGTCACCTCCTCCATCTCCACCTCCTACAGCTCCACCAGACACGTCACCTCCACCTACATCTCCCCACTGCACCTGCTGGAGTCTCTGTAGCACGTCATCGATCGTGGGATCATCATCACCATCATCATCGCCACCACCACCACCACTACCACCACCACCACCACTACCACCACCATTACCACCACCACTACTACCACCACCATCACCACCACCACTACTACCACCACTACTACCACCACCACCACCACTACCACCACCACTACCACCACCATATCCACCGCCACCGCCACCACCGCCGCCACCACCGTAGCCACCACCGCTACAGTTACCGCTGCCATCACCACCTTTGGAGCGCAAGGCCCCTTCTCCGGCAAGCCCACTCCACCCTCCCAAACCAGCCCACATCCTGGCCCAATCATGTCCACCTCCTCCTCCTCCTTCAGCTCCACCAGACACGTCACCTCCTCCTCCATCTCCACCTCCTTCAGCTCCACCAGACACGTCACCTCCTCCTCCATCTCCACCTCCTACAGCTCCACCAGACATGTCACCTCCTCCACCTCCTCCTACATCTCCACCTCCTTCAGCTCCACCAGACACGTCACCTCCACCTACATCTCCCCACTGCACCTGCTGGAGTCTCTGTAGCACGTCATCGATCGTGGGATCATCACCACCATCATCATAGCCACCACCACCACCACCATAGCCACCACCACCGCCACCACCACCGCCGCCATAGCCACTACCATTACCACCACCACTACCACCACCACCGCCACCACCACCATATCCACCACCACCGCCACCACCGCCGCCACCACCGTAGCCACCACCGCTATAGTTACCGCCGCCATCACCATCATAGGAGCACAAGGCCCCCTCTCCGGCAAGCCCACGCCACCCTCCCCAACCCGCCCACATCGTGGCCCAGGCACCTTCACCACCTCCTCCCCCTCCTCTCTGAGGGTCGCCACCTCCAGCCCCCCTCATCTCCTGCTCTGCCTCCACCTCCACCTCCTCCTCCACCTCCTCCATCTCGTCGTGAGGGGCACCTGGCAGAGAGACAGAGAGGTGAGGAGGTCAGGAGAAGGGGGAGAGGTGGGGGGGAGGTGGGGGGAAGTGGGGGGAGGGGGGAGGTGGGGGGAAGTGGGGGGAGGGGGGGGAGGTGGGGGAAGGGTGGTGGAGGGGGGAGGAGATGGGGGGAAGTGGGGGGAGGGGGGGTGGGGGGAGTTGGGGGGAGGTGGAGGGTGGTGGGGGGAGGTGAGGAAAGGTGGGGGGAGGTGGGGGGAGGGGAGGTGGAGGTGTGGGGGGAGGTGGGGGGAGGTGAGGAAAGGTGGGGGGAGGTGGGGGGGTAGGGGGGTGGTGGGGGGAGGTGGGGGGAAGTGGGGGGAGGGGGGGGGGGAGGTGAGGAAGGGTGGTGGAGGGGGGAGGAGGTGGGGGGAAGTGGGGGGAGGGGGGTGGGGGGAGTTGGGGGGAGGTGGAGGGTGGTGGGGGGAGGTGAGGAAAGGTGGGGGGAGGTGGGGGGAGGGGAGGTGGAGGGTGGTGGGGGGAGGTGGGGGGAGGTGAGGAAAGGTGGGGGGAGGTGGGGGGTGGGGGGTGGTGGAGGGGGGTGGAGGGGGGTGGGGGAGGTGGGGGGAGGTGGGGGAGGGGGGGAGGTGGGGGGAGGTGGAGGGTGATGGGGGGAGGTGGGGGGAGGTGAGGAAAGGTGGGGGGGTGGGGGGTGGTGGGGGGAGGTGGGGGAGGGGGGGAGGTGGGGGGGTGGGGGGAAGTGGGGGGAGGTGGGGGGAGGTGCGCACAGTGAGAATAGCTACACGCGGTTCCTCACAAAGACAAAGATCCCCCGTGTAGCTTCTGACAGACTGTTGGGGCAAGTGCACACTCCCTACAAGAAAGATACTCAAACAACAACAACAAGAGACACACACTTCAAACATATAGCAGCAGCTACAGCAGCAGCAGCAGCCGTCGTCAGGGTCAGGATCAGACTGCAGGGGCAAGTGCTGTGAGTAGCGAGTAGCAGCAGCAGCAGGAGCTGTGAAGGCTACCGGCGCTTTGGCTACACACGAGGGGGTGGGTGGCCAGCACCACGCCCGGCCGCCTTTGTCTCCCCAGTGCTAGCGATGTTCACTACTACACACCGCACCAGGTACTCAGTTGAGGCTCAGTCGACCTAGGGGAGGCCCAGGACCGGTTTCCGATAATCGCCACTGACGGTGTTGGCCGTGAGCGGGAATCGAACCCGGGTCGCCAGGTTCGTAGCGCGACGCAGCGCTGACCACTGCACCCACCGCTCCCCGCACAACACAATCGATAATCGATACATAGAATCGACCATTGATTGATAGAATCGCCCCCCTTTGTTGAACGGTAGAAGAATCGATTTATGTTTAAACCAATCGAGCATCGATTACTAGTACAGTGAAACCTTGGATTGCGAGCATAATTCGTTCCTGAAACGTGCTCGTAATCCAAGGCAACTCGTATATCAAAGCGAACTTCCCCACGAGACATCATGGGAACTCAAGACGATTCGTTTCACAACCCAAAAAATATTCATATAAAAATTATTCGTTACAAAATATACTGATAGGTTTTTTTCCCTTTTTTTGGCAACAAAACTGACACCTTTAGCAAGGCATCATGTTTACATTAACCTTGCAAAAGGTGTCAGTTTTGTTGCCAGAAAAAAAAGGGGGAAAAAAAACCTATTAGTATATTTTGGTACTGGCAAAGGAGGTCCCATGATGATATTACAAAATGCTGTACCTTTTTTAAATTTGTATTTAAATGTAATATAAAGTAATCAAATGTGTCCATTACATGTAATCGTGGAGATGAGAGAGAGGAGATGAGAGAGAGGAGGAGGGTGACTGTGTAGGACTACTTTCACTGTCACTAACGGAACCACTGCCATCTCTGGGCTCACTGGCATCTGTCTGTGCCACTTTAACAATGAAATTTCTCCTATTGCAAGACCTCGCTGGTTGATCAATATATTTGTTTTAATTGCTTATCTTGCAAAACACTCGAGACAAAGTTAATCACAATCCAGGGTTTCACTGCACGTAGGCCTCGGCAAGGTAAGGTAAAAGTTAAAAGGTAAAAATTAACCCGTAAAAACAAAGTTTTTCACTCTAAATCCTTTATATGCGTGGCATCGGTTTTATTTTATTATTCATTTCTGTTTTTCTTGAGTAAGAGTTTCATTTTTATCACATTGGTATTTTAAATTAAATATGAAAAAAAAATTCCTAAAAAGTGGAAAATTTCTGGAAAAAAATTTTCACGAAAATAAATTGTCACGCACAACGAAACTGTGTGCAAAATGTCAGCTCGATTAGATCACGGGAAGTGGGTTAAAAAACGACCGAAAGATTTGCACGGTCGTAAGCGCGCAAGCTAGCAAAGCAAGTGAACTTAATATAAAGGATTTAAAAGCAACGAGCCTACCTTTACCCCACCTTTTACCCTTAGCCCATACAAATGACCCGATTACAGGGTAATCACTGGGGTACTACTACACATCAACAGGGTTTATAACGGTAAATGCTGTAAGGTAGAGCGCTTTACTCATATAGAATACTCTCAATTATTCCAATGTTACACGCTTTCTTTAAACTCACTCTGTTGTTGTTGTATCCTCAAATCTTGTAACTCAATTTTAACCCACTTCCCAATGTGATATCGACTGCAAACTTGGTATAGTTGTGTCATACTGATGACAACACGATATTCTATCATTGAAAATAAAAAAAACGTATTTTTAAACATTATTTTCTACACGTTATGTTTCGGGCTTGGGTCTAATTGTCCACGCTCAACTGACGTTGGCTGTAATTGGCCACGGTCCCTTACGTTGGGGAGTTCTGCCATTACGAGTAGTACATTTAATAAAAGCCTGTTTAAAAAAAAGTTTCTACAAATATTACTTATTATACGGAGGCCACAGACTGCACCACGGAGCTTCTAGCGGTAAACAAAGCGCCGTGTTTACCGTGTAACACTTCACGCAACCTTTACCCTACCGGGTAACTCTTCCTAGCGACCTTTACCCTGCACACTTGACCTTTACCCCTTGGCATGTCGACATCTTTACCCTTTACCTTGACCCCTTGTACCCAGTAACAAGGGTAAATTACCTTACCCTTATTCTTAGGTTTTTTCGGTAAAGTCACCAGGTAGGTAAAAACATTAAAAAATAAATAAAAAATCACGACGTTTCGAGGCAACACAAGCTTCCGTCTTCAGGTGGAACCGTCACAGCCACGACAGCTGTATCAAGTAAATGAGAGATTGTAGGCTGTGACGGTACCACCTGAAACGGAAGCTTGTGTTGCCTCCGAAACGTCGTGATTTTTATTTTATTTTACTTTTAATGTTTTTACCTACGTGACTTTATCGAAAAAACCTAAGAATATTAATCATTGCAGTCACGAAAGCTTCAAATCTAGAATTCCCTTACCTTGCCGAGGCCTACTGCCACGTGCTGCTTGACAGCCCTGTACGTGCACCTACTCTACTCGGTGAAGTCACGTGGGTCAACATAAAGTAACAAACAACTTCACAGAATAACACCACCGATTGTGGATACTCGCAGTGACGAAAACTACACATCTAGAGACACGTGCCACATCTATAGACATGTCTTCTTCTTCTAGAGATACGCGCACCTAGCCTGGCACCTACAGCTGATCTCTCCAGCAGCAGCAGCAGCCTGTACCTGCGTGTGGCGCTGAGAGAGACAAAGGCGGCCGGGTGGAGTTGTATCTGTGGGTCACCCTCCGTGGATGTAGCAACAGCTGGAGCGGTAGCACGTGTTTTGCAACACGTGCTGTGCACCACGTGCTCTCAGCTACTCGCCTCCAGCTCTAAGCCACTCCCCCTCCAGCTCTAAGCCACTCCCCCCTCCAGCTCTAAGCCAATCACCACCGACCCACCCACTCGTTGAAGATTGCTGCTGCTACTGCTGCTACTTGTGCTGCAACTGCAGAAGCAGCAGCTGCAGCAGCAGCAGTAGCAGCAGTAGCAACAGCAGCAGCAGTAGCAGCAATAGCAGCAGCTGCAACAGCAGTAGAAGTAGCAGCAGCAGTAGTAGCAGCAGCAGCGACAGCAGCAGTAGCAGCAGCTGCAGCAGTAGCAGCAGCAGTAGCAGCTGCAACAGCAGTAGTAACAGCAGCAGCAGCGACAGCAGCAGCAGCAGTAGCAGCAGCAGCGGTAGCAGCTGCAGCAGCTGCAACAGCTGCAGCTACTACTGCAGCAGCAGCAGCTGCAGTAGTAGCAGCAGCAGCTGCAGTAGTAGCAGCAGTAGCAGCTGCAGCAGCTGCAACAGCAGCAGTAGCAGCTGCAGCAGCAGTAACAGCAGCAGCAGTAGCAGCTGCAGCAGCGGCTCTATCTCCTATATGTCAGCAGTCCTCCTGCTGCTGCTGCTGTCCCGCACCTGATGACGATGGCTCGCGTGGCGATGGAAACGTCGCGATCTACGGCTTTGTCTACCTGCGTGACTTGAACGAGAGAATCGCCGAGTGCCGTGACCCAGTGGCGGCTCCTGCAAAATCTCAGGGGGGGCAAATGTCTGGATGATTGATAAGGATAAGGTCCACCCATGCAATGGATACATTAACAGCTTAAGCATGTAAAGGCAACTTCACTTCTTTAATATTAATGAAAAATAAAGTGACTCTTACAATACATATTGTTTCTATACTCACTATTATTACAATCCACTCAGTTTCTTTTATTAAAGATTCCACTAGTGGCGACAAATAATATTGTTGACTGAACGTGCTTACGTATGATGACGTAAGCACGTATGATGACGTAAGCACGTTAGGGCGAGCCCTCCCGGAAGCCGTAGAGAATGCATTGCAGCGCCCGCCGTTCGAAAACAAACATCTTTGAATGTAAGTCTATGGGGCCACTCGGGGCGATTCTCAGCCGGAGGGAAATCGCCCAAAAAGAGGCGGTACTCCACAGAACGTGACATGACGCTGATTGGACTATAGCAGAGGCACAGTGACGGCTAGCGGGACTCTGTGGTGAATGACATTGGTGGTGCGTCGCCCAATCGCCCTAATGAAGAAACCGCCCCTGGTTCCTATAATAACCCCCTGTGGTCTGCGCTCCTCCAACGGAGGAGGAGGATTTACCAGCGACTCGAACTCTCTCCCTCTGCTGAAGCCCTCTCTCGTCGTGACCAGCAGCACATCTCAACATTGGCGTCGCGCTCCTCGAGAACGCAGCGCTGCTGCCATCGTAGGCAAGCAGAGAGATCACCCTCGGGGCAGCGTCTCCGCACTGTTCCAGGCTGAGGTGTACGCATGTACGCTGGACTTCTTTCGCACCGTACGTAGCCAATCGTGCTAATCGAAGGTGCGGGGGAAGGACAGACGGAGCTCTGCAAACGAAACGAAACTATTTTTTTAAAATCTTACCAGGTGGGGTCCACTGAGCGACACCGTTATTTTGCAGAAGCGACCTGGCCACACTGACACCTCAATGAAGCGGCTCGTCGTGTGGACATCTATAGCGGCCAGATACTCTAAACGCACGATGTTGATTCTAAACCTGGAGGGAAAAACCCGGCGACCCGGAGAAAAATCCACACGATCACGGAGAGAAAAATACCGCAAAACTCCACATACACAGCAGCAGGCGTCAGGGTCGGGATCGAGTCCACGACCTCCTGTACACCAGGCGAGGAAGTTAACATCTCCTAGCCACCGTGATGATGATGATGAGAGAGAGAGACACGCAAACTCTAAACATAGAGCAGCAGGCGCCATGCACGGGATCAAACAGACGACCTTCCTGTAGACCGCAGCTAGTCAACATTCTCCTCGCCAGCGTGGCACGGGGAGG
>NW_026891263.1:0-85144 GCF_015708825.2 Lethenteron reissneri | reverse complement strand
ACTGATAGATTCAAGAATCCATGGCTACACTGCATCTCCTGACCACTCGTAGGCCAAGCCTGGCAGTCCCCGGCAGTCTCCCACCGACTCAACCCTGCGTCGTGTCCGAGATCTACGTTCATCAATGGGCCCATTGCAGATTGGTCAAAACAGTCGGCTTGAACGGGTGGGGGTGACCAATCAGGTGACTGCATTGATTGCCGCTACACGCGGACTGGGAATGAGAGCAACCGCCAGAAGAAATGCAGCGAGACACGTGGGAAAGAGAAGAAGTCACGTCACTGCAGGCAGAAGGAGCTCTGGTGGGAGTTCTACAGAGGGTGACCGGTGTACACGGCGTCTTGGAGGATGGTGGCAATACACCCGCACTTGACCCCAGCACACACAAGCAGGCGAGCAATGAAAACGGTGCGCCCATTTATAGAGAACTAGCGGAAGTACCCGGCTTTGCCCGGGTGAAAAATATCTTTCTTAAAAACCTTACATATATATACACAGATACTAAGGTATTGTCAAAGCCCGGTGGGCTGTTTGTACATTTTTCCACCAACAAATATATAAGAGGCTTTCACAAGTCCAAAAAGTTGTAGAAAGTGTGGGGTAAATAGTTGATGTCAAAATGTTTCCGAAAATTGTGGTCTCCCCCCCCCCCTCAAAAAATATCTTTACCCCTCGTAGGTATATATACTAACAACACCTTACATACAACAGAGTAAGTGGTATCTATTGACTTTGTAGTAGTATCTACTGACTGTACCGTAGTATCTACTGAGCCAGTAGTAGCTACTGACTGTGTAGTAGTATTTAGTGACTGTAATAACTACTGACCATAGTAGTATTTACTGGGCCTACAGTAGTATCTACCGACTATATACTCGTAACGACTAACTGTATAGTATCTGCTGACTCTATAGTGTATCCACTGACTATAGTAGTAACTACAAAATCTATAGCAGTATCTACTCACTTTATAATAGTATCTACTGACTCTAGTAGCTACTCACCGTAGCAATATGTACTGACTGTATAGTCGTATATACTGACTAGCAGTATTGACTGACTGTAGTGGTATATACTGACTGTTTTAGTATTTACTATAGCGGTATCTACCAACTCGATAGCAGTATCTACTATCGCTACAGCAGTGTATACCGACTGAGGTCGTACCTGCTATCACTACAGCAGTGCATACTGCTGTGTTGGTACCTATTATGATGACAGCAGTGCATACTGACTGTGGTGGTACCTGCTATGATTACAGCAGTGCATACTGCTGTGGTGGTATCTGCTATGATGAGAGGAGTACATATTGTGGTGGTGGTACCTGGTATGATAACAGCAGTGCATATTGACTGTACTCATCATTCATCCTCACCACTCACCACTCCCACTCACTATTCACCATTCACCCTCACAACTCACCACTCACCAACCTCCCTCACCAATCTCCCTCACCACTCACCCTCACCACTCACCCTCACCACTCACCAATCACCACTCACCCTCACCACTCACTCTCACCACTAACCCTCACACTAACCCTCACCACTCTCACTCACCACTCTCCCTCACCACTCACTCTCACCATTCACCATCACCATTCAGCCTCACCACTCACCCTCACCACTCACCCTCACCACTCACCGTCACAACCACCACTCACCCTCACCACTCAACTTCACCCTCACTACTCACCATTCATCCTCACCAATCACCACTGACCAATCACCACTCACCACTCTCCACTAACCCTCACCACTCAACCTCACCACTCACCCTCAAAACTAACCACTCTCTCACCACTCACCCTCACCACTCAGCACTCACCCTCACCACTCACCCTCACCACTCACCCTCACCACTCACCCCTCACCGCTCACCACTCACCCATCACCACTCACAACCGCCACTCACCCTCACCACTCATCCTCACTACTCACCCTCACAACAACCACTCACCCTCACCACTCACCCTGACCACTCACCACTCATCCTCACCAATCACACCCTCAACAATCACCACTCACCCTCGCCACTCACCCTCACCACTCACTCTCACCACTCACCCTCACAACAACCACTCACCCTCACCGCTCAGCACTCACCCTCACTACTCACCCTCACCACTCACCACTAATCCTCACCAATCACACCATCACCAATCACCACCCACCCTCACCACTTGCCACTCACCCTCATCACTCACCCTCACCACTCACCCTCACAGAAACCACTCACCCTCACTACTCATCCTCACCAATCGCACCCTCACCAATCACCACTCACCCTCACTGCTCACCCTCACCGCTCACCACTCAACCTCACCCTCACCACTCACGCTCACCCTCACCACTCACCTCTCACTAATCACCACTCACAACTGCCACTCACCCTCCCCACTCACCCTCACCACTCACCCTCACCAATCACCACTCACCCTCACCACTCACCCTCACCATTCACCCTCACCACTCACCCTCACCATTCACCCTCACCACTTTCCCTCAGCACTCTCCCTCACCACTCATCCTCACCACTCATCAGTCACGCTCACCACTCACCCTCACTACTCACCACTCACCCTCAACACTCACCCTCACCGCTCACCACTCACCCTCAACACTCACCCTCACCGCTCACCACTCACCCTGACCACTAACCACTCATCCTCACCAATCACATCCTCACCAATCACCACTCACCCTCACTGCTCACCCTCACCGCTCACCCTCACCACTCACCCTCACCACTCACGCTCACCCTCACCACTCACCCCTCACTAATCACCACTCACAACCGCCACTCACCCTCACCACCAACCCTCACCACTCACCCTCACCACTCACTAATCACCTCTCACAACCGTCACTCACCCTCACCACTCACTCTTACCACTCACCCTCACCACGCACCCTCACAACAACCACTCACCCTCACAACAACCACTCACCCTCACTACTCACCCTCACCACTCATCCCCCCAATCACACCCTCACCAATCACCACTCACCCTCACTGCTCACCACTCAACCTCACCACTCACGCTCACCCTCACCACTCACCCCTCACTAATCACCACTAACAACCGCCACTCACCCTCCCCACTCACCCTCACCACTCACCCTCACCAATCACCACTCACCCTCACCACTTACCACTCACCCTCACCACTCACTACTCACCCTCACCACTCTCCCTCACCACTCTCCCTCACCACTCTCCCTCACCAATCACCACTCACCCTCACCACTTACCACTCACCCTCACCACTCACTACTCTCCCTCACCACTCTCCCTCACCACTCTCCCTCACCACTCTCCCTCACCAGTCACGCTCACCACTCACCACTCACGCTCACCACTCACCCTCACTACTCACCCTAACCACC
This sequence comes from Lethenteron reissneri, assembly GCF_015708825.2. Classification (NCBI taxonomy): domain Eukaryota; kingdom Metazoa; phylum Chordata; class Hyperoartia; order Petromyzontiformes; family Petromyzontidae; genus Lethenteron; species Lethenteron reissneri. The sequence continues at coordinate 81,755 of NW_026891263.1, read as the reverse complement.
CACCACTCACCCTCAACACTCACCCTCACCGCTTACCACTCATCCTCACCACTCACCCTGACCAATCACCCTTCATCCTCACCAATCACACCCTCACCAATCACCACTCACCCTCACTGCTCACCCTCACCGCTCACCCTCACCCTAACCACTCACGCTCACCCTCACCACTCACCCCTCACTAATCACCACTCACAACCGCCACTCATCCTCACCACTCACCCTCACTACTCACCACTCATCCTCACCAATCACACCCTCAACAATCACCACTCACCCTCACCACTCACGCTCAACACTCACCCTCACCACTCATGCTCACCACTAACCCTCACCACTCACCCTCACCACTCACTAATCACCTCTCACAACCGTCACTCACCCTCACCACTCAATCTTACCACTCACCCTCACCACTCACCTTCACAACACCACTCACCCTCACAACAACCACTCACCCTCACTACTCACCCTCACCACTCATCCTCACCAATCACACCCTCACCAATCACCACTCACCCTCACTGCTCACCACTCACCCTCACCCTCACCAATCACCACTCACCCTCACCACTCAACCTCACCCTCACCCTCACCACTCACCCTCACCACTCACCCTCACCACTCACACTCACTCTCACCACTCACTCTCTCCCTCACCACTCACTCTCTCCCTCACCACTCACTCTCTCCCTCACCACTCACTCTCTCCCTCACCACTCTCACCACTCTCACCACTCTCACCACTCTCTCCCTCACCACTCGCTCCCTCACCACTCTCTCCCTCACCACTCTCTCCCTCACCACTCTCTCTCCCTCACCACTCTCACCACTCTCACCACTCTCTCCCTCACCACTCTCCTCCCTCACCACCACTCTCCCTCACCACTCTCCCTCACCACTCTCCCCCTCACCACTCTCCCCCTCACCACTCTCCCCCTCACCACTCTCCCCCTCACCACTCTCCCCCTCACCACTCTCTCCCTCACCCCTCTCTCCCTCACCACTCTCCCCCTCACCACCACTCTCCCTCACCACTCTCTCCCTCACCACTCTCTCCCTCACCACTCTCCCCCTCACCACTCTCCCCCTCACCACTCTCCCCCTCACCACTCTCCCCCTCACCACTCTCCCCCTCACCACTCTCTCCCTCACCACTCTCACCACTCTCACCACTCTCTCCCTCACCACTCTCTCCCTCACCACTCTCTCCCTCACCACTCTCCCTTTGTGGTGAGTCTGTGGGTCTCTGTGTGGTGAGTCTGTGTGGTGAGTCTGTGGGTCTCTGTGTGGTGAGTCTGTCGGTCTCTGTGGTGAGTCTGTGGGTCTCTGTGTGATGAGTCTGTGGGTCTCTGGGTGGTGAGTCTGTGGGTCTCTGTGTGGTGAGTCTGTGGGTCTCTGTGTGGTGAGTCTATGGGTCTCTGTGTGGTGAGTCTATGGGTCTTTGTGTGTTGAGTCTGTGGGTCTCTGTGTGGTGAGTCTATGGGTCTCTGGGTGGTGAGTCTGTGGGTCTCTGGGTGGTGAGTCTATGGGTCTCTGTGTGATGAGTCTGTGGGTCTCTGTGTGGTGGGTCTATGGGTCTCTGTGTGATGAGTCTGTGGGTCTCTGTGTGGTGAGTCTGTGGGTCTCTGTGTGGTGAGTCTGTGGCTCTCGGTGTGGTGAGTCTGTGGCTCTCGGTGTGGTGAGTCTGTGGCTCTCGGTGTGGTGAGTCTGTGGGTCTCTGTGTGGTGATTCTGTGGGTCTCTGTGTGGTGAGTCTATGGGTCTCTGTGTGGTGAGTCTGTGGGTCTCTGTGTGGTGAGTCTGTGGGTCTCTGTGTGGTGAGTCTGTGGCTTTCTGTGTGATTAGTCTGTGGCTCTCTGTGTGATGAGTCTATGGGTCTCTGTGTGATGAGTCTGTGGGTCTCTGTGTGGGTGAGTCTGTGGGTCTCTGTGTGATGAGTCTGTGGGTCTCTGTGTGATGAGTCTGTGGGTCTCTGTGTGGTGAGTCTGTGGGTCTCTGTGTGGTGAGTCTGTGGGTCTCTGTGTGGTGAGTCTGTGGGTCTCTGTGTGGTGAGTCTGTGGGTCTCTGTGTGGTGAGTCTGTGGGTCTCTGTGTGGTGAGTCTGTGGGTCTCTGTGTGGTGAGTCTGTGGCTCTCGGTGTGGTGAGTCTGTGGCTCTCGGTGTGGTGAGTCTGTGGCTCTCGGTGTAGTGAGTCTGTGGGTCTCTGTGTGGTGAGTCTGTGGGTCTCTGTGTGGTGAGTCTATGGGTCTCTGTGTGGTGAGTCTGTGGGTCTCTGTGTGGTGAGTCCGTGGCTCTCTGTGTGATGAGTCTGTGGCTCTCTGTGTGATGAGTCTATGGGTCTCTGTGTGACGAGTCTGTGGGTCTCTGTGTGGTGAGTCTGTGGGTCTCTGTGTGGTGAGTCTGTGGGTCTCTGTGTGATGAGTCTGTGGGTCTCTGTGTGGTGAGTCTATGGGTCTCTGTGTGAGTGAGTCTGTGGGTCTCTGTGTGGTGAGTCTGTGGGTCTCTGTGTGGTGAGTCTGTGGGTCTCTGTGTGGTGAGTCTGTGGGTCTCTGTGTGGTGAGTCTGTGGGTCTCTGTGGGTCTCTGTGCGATGAGTCTGTGGGTCTCTGTGTGGTGAGTCTGTGGGTCTCTGTGTGATGAGTCTGTGGGTCTCTGTGTGGTGAGTCTGTGGGTCTCTGTGTGATGAGTCTGTGGGTCTCTGTGTGGTGAGTCTATGGGTCTCTGTGTGAGTGAGTCTGTGGGTCTCTGTGTGGTGAGTCTGTGGGTCTCTGTGTGGTGAGTCTGTGGCTCTGTGTGGTGAGTCTGTGGGTCTCTGTGGGTCTCTGTGCGATGAGTCTGTGGGTCTCTGTGTGACGAGTCTATGGGTCTCTCTGTGGCTCTCTGTGTGGCTCTCTGTGGCTCTAGCCCCGTCTCACCGTAGGGGTCCCCGTCCCCCCCGCGCGCCACGATCTGTGGGCCCAGCACCTGCACGTGGGCCCCGCTGGCGCGCGAGTACAGCTGGTAGGTGCGCACGACACGGCGCGACAAGTCGTCGGAGCGACGCGACGCCTCCTGCACGTGGCGATCGAAGACCCACGAGGAGGGAGGAGACCCGGCCAGCTGGGGGACGGGGTTGTCATGGAGATACACAGAGACTCATAGAGGTAGATGGAGACTCATAGAGACTCGTAGAGACTAACCTGGGATCCCTTGTATGATTGCTACCCTCTCCCCGCACACAGACAGGCATAGAGGGACCCGTGCGTTAGTGCAAGCGCGCTCACGCTCACCTGTACCTGTGGGTAGAGCGCCAGTGACAACCAACACCTAGGGGCACAAAGACAAAGATCCCCCGTTTAGCCTTAACAAACTGTTGGGGAAAGTGCTGTTAGCGAGCACCTATGAAGGCCGGAACGGCACACGAGGGGGTGGGTGGCCAGCACCACGCCCGACCGCCTTTGTCTCCCCAGTGGCGACGTTTACACACCACGCCAGGTACTCATTTGGGGCCGAGTCGACCTAGGGGAGGCCCAGGACCGGTTCAAATAATCGCGACTGGTGTTGGCCGTGAGCGGCAATCGAACCCGGATTGCCGGGTTCATAGCGCAACGCGCTAACCACTACGCCCACCGCTCTCACACACAACAACAACAACCGCCATTCGCCACTAAGTGGCGGTGACGTCACCACGATGCTTGTGCCAGGCTATGTGCACCTTGAGGCCACGTGAAGTGTCGAAAGCCCGCTGGCAGGAGGTCACGGGGTAGGCCCAGGTGCCACGGGTCGACTGAGAGGACTGGCTGATACACCACCTGTGCCAACTTGCTGTGCTTTAGCCACCCGGCGCTCTGCTCGTTGTTGTGAGCATCGCTCCTCCGCCCTCCGTTGTTGTTGGAGGGCGACTGCCTCCAACTGCCCAGTAGCGTCCTTCACGAGCCTCCTCCACAGAGGCCGATCTTGACACCGCTGGTACCAGTCATCGGTAAGTCCACTCAGCTCCACGTCCTCCTGTACCACATCACTCCATCTCGTCTCTAGCCCGTGCCGCGCCCGTTTAGCCCCCTCAATCCGGCCGAACAAAAGCTGTTTGGGCATGCGGTGGCTGGGCATGCGGGCTACATGACCCAGCCAACGCAGCCTTGCCTGCCAGAGGAGCTCACCGATGGGACTTTGTCCAGATCTTTCGACGATTTGTGAGCTCCTCACACAATCCAGCCTGGTTAAACCCAGGATTGATCGTAGGCAGGCCAGCCTAAATGTTTCGAACCAGTGAAGATGTTTCATTAGGGGGGTCCACGTTTTGCAAGCGTAGAGAAGGGAGGGAATGACTGTGGCCGAGAAGACCCGAAGCTTCGTGCGGAGCGACAGACCAGGTAGCTTCCACACAGACACACTCACAGACACACACACTCACATATGCAGACAGTTAGGGAGTCACTAACATACGTACACAGACTGACAGACACACATACACACGGGGAGACACACATAGAACCATATGGGAGATTAAACAGTACATTGATTCCTATTGAAGATTATGTAACTTTGAGTCCTATGGGAGATTAATTAGCATATAGTGACATAGCAGATGTCACTCCATCCACTGGCTACTCACCGTTTTTTTTCTGTACGGGAGAGAACACGACCCCCCGATTGAAGTCCAGTTACGAGCCGCGCCAAACAGGACTAAATCCAAAATGGCTGACTCCGTGCCTTTTACTCTTCAGAAGCTTTCCGAAGCGCGGGAGGCTTCCAGGGAGAATTCCAATTCGCGCCAATTGGCAAATGCGCGGCTGAGGGGTCCCCGTCCTTCCACACATGAGTGGGTGCCAGGGCACAGAGGCTGGTTGCACTGTCCACAGGTACCGGTGGGCACGTCGTCCAAATTGTTTAAACCCTGGAGGGGGTCGGTTGATGCGATTCGGGTCGTTGGACCGCAGTGCGCTCGGATTCGGCGGAGTTGCTTTGTACATCCCTCGCGCCTCAAGCCTTTCATTGCGCCACGGGAGTTCGTTCCATCACCACACCGTAGATGTGTCTGGCGAGCCGAGGTGTGTTCCCGCCGAGGTTTGTCCTCAGCGGAGTCGTGCGATCCCGTCCTCAGGTGCCGCGGTGCCGCGTGCCTAACGTCCCCCAGCCGCCACACGCGCCGTCGCCGCTGGATTCGGGAGAGGAGAACCCGTCCGCCCGGAAAGACAGCCCTGTTCTTCACCTGAGGACGGCTGCTTGCGTTGTGGCCGAAACGTCGTGAGAATTGTATTTTATTATGTTTTATTATTATTATTTTATTATTTCCCTTCTACGTGACATTACCGAAAGAACCAAGAAGATGAATCCCTGCAGTCACGAAAGCTTTACATCGAAATTTACATCGAAAAAAATCACGTGTGAGCTGGCGCAGCTGAGCTCGCTGAGCCTCCGTCAGTCTGGGTTTCTAAGAGCAAAGAGATTCCAACCATGCGGAGTCCGGCTCATCAGCTTCACCAACGCTTCCCGCGAAACCAGGAAATGGCTCCGTGCTATCAAAACACCGGGCCGCCGTGGCAAGCGCCAGGACAGTGACCGCCTGAATCACAACCGGCGCATGCCCCGAATTGAGTACTTGTAGGAACGGCACCCGCTCGGCGGATACAATAGCCGTCGCCCCGCAAGGGAAGGAGATCGCGACACGGCGTTCGAAGGGGTTAGCAGGACACCCTCCTCCGGGCCCGCCGTTGCAGGCAACTCTTTGCGCAATCGCAGCGGAACGAGCATTTGGGAGCCCGGAGGAACTTTAAGGGTTCCGCCGGCCATCGCTCGAATGACGGCGTTCTGCGATGGCTCACGACCGGGGGAGTTCGGAAACAAAAATCGCTTTCCCAATGGCATTTCAATACACCCTGGTCGATGAGAATTTTCAAGGGCATTCTGCCTATAAAATCGGTGCCCATCTGACCCATTATGGCCAGACTCCCTCTGTTAGCCGCCACACAAGCGCTTCCCACGGCGGCAAGACGATCGGACGGCGAAGGCAACATACGACACACAGCCTCGGAGACCGTAGTCACCACGGCCCCTGTGTCTATCAACAGACGAACCTGGATCCCCTGAATTAACCCCATCACTGTTGAAGAACCCCCACTACGTGATGAGCCAGTGCGTTCCACTGTTTGACGCAGCGAGGCCAACACACTAGCGACCCCACGCCCTGTGTACGAGTCACGACGGTGCGAGTTTTCACAGGGTGAGATGGATGATGGGACAAGAACGGGCGTGTGTCTGATGTGTCCGGACTCGCATGTGTATTTCGGAAGGGGGAGGGAGGTGTTGAAGCTGGAGGACGGAGGCGACGAGAACCTGCCGGTCCCATAGCGGCGGTCGACGGCGATGCGGCCCTGGCGGCCGCCCCTATAGCAGGTCCGGGAAGAACGCCCAGGCGGCCGGCTCAGCTCAGGGCACCATTCCTCTGCTGATGGGCGCAGGGCGATGCTCCTTCCGTCCGATCCCCCGGGCGAAAGAGGCACACGTCCGCTCGTCCACTGCCGGCCAGTCCTCGTGGTTGAGGTGTGCTTGGATGCCGTGGGCCACCTGCAGAGAAGTCAGGTCGCCTTCTTCCTCTGCCACCGCGAGGGCGATCCCCAACTCCCGAGCCAAGGAGAGAATCCGCTTCAAGGCGAGGGAATCCAAGGCGACTCTGTCCGTGCGAGGGAAGGCCGCGTGCCCCGAGGCGAGGAGCGCACTGCGGTAAGCCAGCGGCGTCTCGTTTCCTCCCCGTCGCCGAAGCCTGAATCCTCTCCGAACATTAGACGGGGGGATCAAACATAGCGGCCACCTCGGTGTAGGCGCTGCTCAAGGGGATGGCAAAAAAAAGCGGCTAACGAGTCGTCGTCGAGGGCCGTCGGAAGAGCTTGAAGCACCTCACGGGATGTCCGTCCCACCAAGGAGTAGGCGGCCTCGAATCGACGACGAAAAGCCGTCCAATCTCCTCCCGCAACAGTGAACTGATGCACCGGTGGCAGCCATCGGGACTCGGAAGTGTCCAGCAAGGGCGAAGAGGCAGCTTCAACCTTGGAAGGCGGATCGCCCGAAATGAAGGACGGTTGGAGCACGGCTGCAGCCACCGAAATGTAAGCGCCCCAGTCACGTGGGTCATGGCAGCGGTGGAAAGCGTGTCCTGGTGTCCAGCGGAAGTCGCAGCCGTCATGCGCTCAAAGAGATGACGGCAATCTTCGCCAGGGGGCCGGCGATGTCCAGCCAGCTCTGCGGAGGAGGCGGCTGGGCTGGACTCGCCACGCACTCCTGAGCTGACTGAAGCACGTCGTCGACGCAGCAGTTGCTTGGACCTCCGGCAACGGGAGCTGTCGGAGGAACGATGTCTTGCTCGGCGTCGTTGTCGGACGACGCAACAGGTGGGTTTTTTACATTTTACTGCTGCTTTGGACATGCCGGCGAAGGATCGTCAGCACTTCTAACACCAAATGTAGTGTCCTTAAAAATTACTCACACCGAGACGTGGTAACAAGTCACCTGCTTACACTTTATTACTACGAAACGCTTTGGTTCTTTCGGTAAAGTCACGTAGGTATAGAATAAAATAAATCATAGCAACACAAGTGGTCGTCCTCAGGCGGAAAAAATATAATCCAGCAGTGGAACTGCTGAACCAGCGAGAGAGCAGTTACAACAAGGTCATATACGTGGCGATGGGCAAGCAAGCGGGGTCTGGCCTGGAAAAGAATTCCATTCACGGACGCAAGCACGTCAGACGTATTAATGGGGGAGATTAGAGAGAGAGGGATTAGGGAGAGAGATTAGCTTGAATGAGCTTCCATTGCTGCATAAGAGTATAATGCTCGCATATGCGGACAACACCAGTGTTAATGAGAGATTAGCACCATGAGAGTACAATCCAAAGGGCATGTGAGAGATCTAAGAGAGACGCATAGAGAGAGAGAGACACACAGAGAGTCGGAAATAACAGCTGACATAAGCAGGTAGGATGGAAACATCACAGTCAGTAAAGACTGTACCTGGTTAATAACGTCGTTCCAATGATTGCTTAGTTTGTACCCATCTTCTCGGTTGAAGTTGTGTCTGTATTTATATATCTGGATGGCTTCATGAACAAATCTCTGAAGGTAGCCGGTAGGTTTGCAGAGTACCTCCGTCTTGGAAAAATCGTTTTCGTGTGCACCCACAGCAACGGCAGAGGTATTGGTCCTACCGTGTTTTAGATCTGCCACGTGTTCACGAACACTGTCCGAGACATGTCATTTCGTTTCCCCAATGTAACTCCTGGATCTTGTGTTTGTTTAATATTTTGGAAATATTTTTGGTAACCCCTGCTATGTACGGTAAAGTGATGGTTTTGGTTGGATCCCCCGAAGGTTGTCTCCCCATGGTTGGGGAGGCAGCTTTGCGGACTGTACGGTCTGAGTATCCGTTCATCCTGAGGGCTTGGTGTTCCAACTGACTAGCGAGGTGGTGCTGGTCGGAGATGCAACGGGCCCTATGGTGTAGTGTTTTGATGAGGGAATTATTCTGGGCTGGATGGCGGTGGGAGTCAGGCTTTAGATAGGTATCTGTGTGGGTGGCTTTCCTGTAGACTGAATGTCCCAACGAGCCATTAGGTCTCTTCTCGATCAAACATCCAGGAATGGTAGCTTGCCATCCTTCTCCACTTCCATGGTAAATGTATTACTCCTGTTCATGCGCCAGTTATAGGCACTGCTATATCTATCTTTACTGTCACATACACTTGACTTATCCCCGCTCTCATCTATTCTGCACCTCACCTATCCAGCCCTCAGCAACTCTGCCCACAGCAACACTGCGCTCAGCGACTCTACACACAGTGACTACACACTCAGCGATTCTGCACTCAGGAACTCTGCACACAGCAACACTGCACACAGTAACTCTGCACACAGCAACTCTGCACACAGCAACACTGCGCTCAGCGACTCTGCACACAGTAACTACACACTCAGCGACTCTGCACACAGTGATTACACACTCAGCGACTCTGCACACAGTGACTACACACTCAGCGACTCTGCACTCAGGAACTCTGCACACAGCAACTCTGCACTCAGGAACTCTGCACTCAGGAACTCTGCACACAACAACACTGCACTCAGCGACTTTGCACACAGAAACTACACACTCAGCAACTCTGCATTCAGTAACTACGCACTCAGCGACTTTTAGAACTCTCCACCGCTGCCCTCACCTGTGTTGCCTCATACCCGCTCACCCATCTGTCCCGGGCGGGGGGTTTAGCCAACACCCGCCCAGCGACGGTGTTAGGGTTGAGCTTCAGTAATCTCCCATGGGAGATGAATGTGACATTGACTTCTACGGGAGATTAATGTGACATTGACTCCTACGGGAGATGAATGTGACATTGACTCCTACGGGAGATGAATGTGACATTGATTCCTACGGGAGATGAATGTGACATTGACTCCTACGGGAGATGAATGCGACATTGACTCCTACGGGAGATGAATGTGACATTGACTCCTACGGGAGATGAATGTGCCATTGATTCCTACGGGAGATGAATGTGACATTGACTCCTACGGGAGATTAATGTGACATTGACTCCTACGGGAGATTAATGTGACATTGACTCCTACGGGAGATGAATCTGACATTGATTCCTACGGGAGATGAATGTGCCATTGATTCCTACGGGAGATGAATGTGACATTGACTCCTACGGGAGATGAATGTGACATTGACTCCTACGGGAGATGAATGTGACATTGACTCCTACGGAAGATGAATGTGACATTGACTCCTACGGGAGATGAATGTGACATTGACTCCTACGGGAGATGAATGTGACATTGACTCCTACGGGAGATGAATCTGACATTGACTCCTACGGGAGATGAATGTGACATTGACTCCTACGGTAGATGAATGTGACATTGACTCCTACGGGAGATGAATGTGACATTGACTCCTACGGGAGATGAATCTGACATTGACTCCTACGGGAGATGAATGTGACATTGACTCCTACGGGAGATGAATCTGACATTGACTCCTACGGGAGATTAATGTGACATTGACTCCTACGGGAGATGAATGTGACATTGACTCCTACGGAAGATGAATGTGACATTGACTCCTACGGGAGATGAATGTGACATTGACTCCTACGGGAGATGAATCTGACATTGACTCCTACGGGAGATGAATGTGACATTGACTCACAGCAGCAGGAGGAGCGTCGTCATGGTGTAGGATCCACGCCGACGAGTTGACCTCTGAACCCGGGGCGGAGGAGGGGGTCACGTGCAGGATGATTGTGGGGGGGTCACGGCATCACCCTGGTCAATAGAAGGTGACGTCAAGTTACGTGAAAATGAAGTTCACCTTCAATCCTTCCTGCTGGCTTGCAAACAACAGCCGCCATTCGCAAACAACGAGTCTGTGGGTCTCTGTGTGAGTCTGTGGGTCTCTGTGTGATGAGTCTGTGGGTCTCTGTGTGAGTCTGTGGGTCTCTGTGTGAGGCTGTGGGTCTCTGTGTGGTGAGTCTGTGGGTCTCTGTGTGGTGAGTCTGTGGGTCTCTGTGTGAGTCTGTGGGTCTCTGTGTGGTGAGTCTGTGGGTCTCTGTGTGAGTCTGTGGGTCTCTGTGTGGTGAGTCTGTGGGTCTCTGTGTGAGTCTGTGGGTCTCTGTGTGATGAGTCTATGGGTCTCTGTGTGGTGAGTCTGTGGGTCTCTGTGTGAGTCTGTGGGTCTCTGTGTAATGAGTCTGTGGATCTCTGTGTGATGAGTCTGTGGGTGTCTGTGTGGTGAGTCTGTGGGTCTCTGTGTGATGAGTCTGTGGGTGTCTGTGTGGTGAGTCTGTGGGTCTCTGTGTGATGAGTCTGTGGGTCTCTGTGTGGTGAGTCTGTGGGTCTCTGTGTGATGAGTCTATGGGTCTCTGTGTGGTGAGTCTATGGGCCTCTGTGTGGTGAGTCTATGGGTCTCTGTGGTGAGTCTGTGGGTCTCTGTGTGGTGAGTCTATGGGTCTCTGTGTGGTGAGTCTGTGGGTCTCTGTGTGAGTCTGTGGGTCTCTGTGTAATGAGTCTGTGGATCTCTGTGTGATGAGTCTGTGGGTGTCTGTGTGGTGAGTCTGTGGGTCTCTGTGTGATGAGTCTGTGGGTGTCTGTGTGGTGAGTCTGTGGGTCTCTGTGTGATGAGTCTGTGGGTCTCTGTGTGGTGAGTCTGTGGGTCTCTGTGTGATGAGTCTATGGGTCTCTGTGTGGTGAGTTTATGGGCCTCTGTGTGGTGAGTCTATGGGTCTCTGTGGTGAGTCTGTGGGTCTCTGTGTGGTGAGTCTATGGGTCTCTGTGTGGTGAGTCTGTGGGTCTCTGTGTGGTGAGTCTATGGGTCTCTGTGTGGTGAGTCTATGGGGCTCTGTGTGGTGAGTCTATGGATCTCTGTGTGGTGAGTCTGTGGGTCTCTGTGTGGTGAGTCTATGGGTCTCTGTGTGGTGAGTCTATGGATCTCTGTGTGGTGAGTCTGTGGGTCTCTGTGTGGTGAGTCTGTGGGTCTCTGTGTGGTGAGTCTGTGGGTCTCCGTGTGGTGAGTCTATGGATCTCTGTGTGATGAGTCTATGGGTCTCTGTGTGATGAGTCTATGGATCTCTGTGTGATGAGTCTGTGGGTCTCTGTGTGACCCACCGGTGCAACGCCCCACAGATGTCCAGGGGGGTCTTGAGGGTCTTGCTTCTCTGTCGTGTCAACGCCGCCCTGGGGGGTGGTGGTGGTTGTGGAGGTGGTGGTGGTTGTGGAGGTGGTTGTGGTGGTGGAGGTGGTGGTGGTTGTGGAGGTGGTGGTGGTGGAGGTGGTGATGATGGTGGTGGTGGTGGTGGCGGTGGTGGTGGAGGTGGTGATGGTGGAGGTGGTGATGGTGGAGGTGGTGATGGTGGTTGTGGAGGTGGTGGTGGTGATGGTGGTGATGATGATGGTGGTGGTGGTGGTAGTGGAGGTGGTGGTGATGGTTGTGGAGGTGGTGATGATGATGGTGGTGGAGGTGGTGGTGGTTGTGGTGGTGGTTGTGGTGGTGATGATGATGGTGGTGGTGGTGGTAGTGGAGGTGGTGGTGGTGATGATGATGATGATGGTGGTGGAGGTGGTGGTGGTTTGTGGTGGTGGTGGTGATGATGATGATGGTGGTGGTGGAGGTGGTGATGATGATGGTGGTGGTGGAGGTGGTGGTGGTAGTGGAGGTGGTGGTGATGGTGGTAGTGGAGGTGGTGGTGGAGGTGGTGGTGGTAGTGGAGGTGGTGGTGGTGTAGGTGATGGTGGTAGAGGTGGAGGTGGTGGAGGTGGTGGTAGTGGAGGTGGTGGTGGTAGTGGAGGTGGTAGTGGAGGTGGTGGTGGTAGAGGTGGTGATGGTGGTGCTGGTTGTGGAGGTAGTGGTTATGGTGGTGGAGGTGGTGGTTGTGGTGGTGGTGGTAGTGGAGGTGGTTGTGGTGGTGGTTGTGGTGGTGGAGGTGGTGATGGTGGTGTAGGTGATGGTGGTAGAGGTGGTTGTGGTGGTGGAGGTGGTGATGGTGGTGTAGGTGATGGTGGTAGAGGTGGTTGTGGTGGTGGAGGTGGTGATGGTGGTGAAGGCCGTTAAAAGCTAAAAAATTTGGCGCGATTTTGGCCACGTGGGCGCGCTTTTAGAAAACGTAGCGCGGATAGGCGATCGCGTGTGGGCGAGGCTCAGATTCCATACAGCTTATAAGCACTGCCTAGAGACTCAACACAAACTATAGATATCATCAATTTCGATATATCTATAAATAAACGCATCTATAGATTTCTCTAGATATAAAGATATATCTAAATATATCTATAAATGATTATATATCAATAGATATACACGAAACTGGATATCTATCGAGCTCATGTTTTTCGTAAAGTCACCGAGATTGGTTCAAAATTGATTTAAAAAAAGAAACCAAAAACCACGACGTTTCGATCGTGACACAAAGCGAAGGTCGCTTGTGTCGCGATCGAAACGTCGTGGCTTTTATTTTTTTGAAATACATTTTTAACCTATATACGTGACTTTAGCGAAAGACCCAAAAAAACGTGAATTCACCATTGGAACCTCCTTCGCCAGTAGAAAAATATGATCATTGTTTTTTTACCCTTTTATCTGGCAACAAAAGCGACACCTTTTTTTACAAGGAGTCATGTTGGCATTGACCACAATACCTGCGGTCGGAATGCAAACAAAACACACAACTCTGATAATGTATGTGCACTGTCCTTGAAGTTGAAAGCAACAGACCCACAGAGCGCGTGGCGCGTGTATGTCAGGTCCTACACACACAGACACACACACAGACACACACACACTACTTGTACCTTCCCAGCTCTGCGGGTGGCGCTATTCTGTCGCTGCCTCTGAACGAGCTGCTACTCACAGCGTGGCGTGCAGGGGGCCACATACACCCACCTTGCCCACCACGCTGTGTTCGACCATGTCAACTTAAATGATTCAATCAACAAGGGACACCTACAGCGACCGCTTCTGATTTCAACTCAGGAGCTCGCACCCACGTGGCAGACGCCTGTTCACCAAGCCGCACGACCTCCACTCTTTGCAAAAGGTTTGGACACCCCTGTCGTAGAATACAGCAATATAAAATAGCATTACATCGTCATCATAATATACCGACATGATATACAATTTAATACACCAATCTAATGTCCATTATAACATAATATACCGATACACTTTAACAATGTAATATAGCAATATAAAATACCATTATAATGTTACGATTTCTCAATATAAAATACTGATGTAATATAACTATGTATATCAATGTGATATAACGGTATAATATCGCAATATATCACAGTATCATGTATTGTAGTAATTCTAGATTTGAAGCTTTCGTGACTGCAAGGATTCATATTCTTAGGTTTTTTCGGTAAAGTCACGTAGGTAAAAAATGTTTTAATAAAAGTAAAAGAAAAAGTGTTTTATTTTACTTTTATTAATTTTAATCTTTTCTCCTACGTGACTTCACCGAAAAAACCTATTGATATTGTAGTAATGTTTAATTTAGTGTATTTAAGAATAAATCGACTCGTTTGTAAGTGTAGGAGTCACTGTATTGATGCTGTTATTACTTCAGCAAAGTTTGACGTTGAAGTCGGTCAAAGTGTGCAAATGTTGTTGTACAGTTTTTTATTTCCAATTAAGAAAACACTTAACGACTCTGGGAGAGAGAGAGGGTCACCTCGGGACACGGGGCTGGGCGTGTACAGTGGGTGAAGTGTAGTGTGTGTAACGTGTGTGTGTATGTAGTGTGTGTAGTGTGTGTGTGTAACGTGTGTGTGTGTATGTAGTGTGTGTATGTAGTGTGTGTATGTAGTGTATGTAGTGTGTGTGTGTAACGTGTGTGTGTGTATGTAGTGTGTGTGTATGTAACGTGTGTGTGTGTATGTATGTAGTGTGTGTGTATGTAGTGTATGTAGTGTGTGTGTGTAACGTGTGTGTGTATGTAGTGTGTGTATGTAGTGTGTGTGTGTAGTGTGTGTGTATGTAAAGTGTGTGTGTAGAGTGTGTGTGTAGTGTGTGTGTGTAGTGTGTGTAGTGTGTGTGTGTATGTAGTGTGTGTGTGTGTATGTAGTGTGTGTGTATGTCGTGTGTGTATGTATGTAACGTGTGTGTGTGACGTGTGTGTGTGTAGTGTGGTGTGTGTAACGTGTGTGTGTATGTAGTGTGTGTAGTGTGTGTGTATGTAGTGTGTGTGTATGTAGTGTGTGTGTATGTAGTGTGTGTGTATGTAGTGTGTGTATGTAGTGTGTGTGTGTAGTGTGTGTGTGTCGTGTGTGTGTGTAACGTGTGTGTGTGTATGTAGTGTGTGTGTAACGTGTGTGTGTGTATGTAGTGTGTGTGTATGTAGTGTATGTAGTGTGTGTGTATGTAGTGTGTGTATGTAGTGTGTGTGTATGTAGTGTGTGTGTATGTAGAGTGTGTATGTAGTGTGTGTAGTGTGTGTGTGTAGTGTGTGTATGTAGTGTGTGTATGTAACGTGTGTGTGTATGTAACGTGTGTATGTAGTGTGTGTGTATGTCGTGTGTGTATGTAACGTGTGTGTGTGTAACGTGTGTGTGTATGTAACGTGTGTGTATGTCGTGTGTGTATGTAACGTGTGTGTATGTAACGTGTGTGTATGTAACGTGTGTGTGTAGTGTGGTGTGTGTGTATGTAACGTGTGTATGTGTGTATGTAACGTGTGTGTATGTAATGTGTGTGTGTAACGTGTGTGTGTGTATGTAACGTGTGTATGTGTGTATGTAACGTGTGTGTATGTAATGTGTGTGTGTGTAGTGTGTGTGTGTATGTAACGTGTGTGTGTGTATGTAATGTGTGTGTGTATGTAACGTGTGTGTGTGTATGTAACGTGTGTGTGTGTATGTAACGTGTGTGTGTGTATTTAATGTGTGTGTATGTAATGTGTGTGTGTAACGTGTGTGTGTGTGTAACGTGTGTGTGTAACACGTGTGTAACGTGTGTCTGTGTGTATCTGTGTATATGTGTGTGTCTGTATGTGTGTCTGTGTGTGTCTGTGTGTATGTATGTGTCTGTGTAGATGTGTGTCTGTATATGTGTCTGTGTAGTGGTTAGCGCTACGCTGCGCTATGAACCTCGCGACCCGGCTTCGATTCCCGCTCACGGCCAACACCAGTGACGATTATCTGAACCGGTCCAAGGCCTCCCCTAGGTCGACTCAGCCTCAAATGAGTACCCGGTGTCATGGTGTGCAGTAAACATCGCTAGCACTGGGGAGACAAAGGCGGTCGGGCGTGGTGCTGGCCACCAACCCCCTCGTGGACCGGCCTTCATAGGTGCTTCTCGCTAACAGCACTTGCCCCAGCAGTCTGTGAAGGCTACACGGTGGGGGATCTTTGTCTTTGTATCACCACACAGGAGTCACGGAGCTTTCGAGGCTCCAAGCCGCGTGGGGAGCCAGAGCGTCAGGTGGTGCCACTCGCAGGTGAGACTCCGGTGACTATAAAGTCAAACCTCGATATACGACCACTTTGGAATACGTCGAATTTGGTACGCGTCGTGTTTTGACGAGAAAAAAAATGTCTTGGGATACGACGTCTTGCTTGAGATACGACGTCTTGCTTGAGATACGACATCTTGCTTGAGATACGGCGTCTTGCTTGGGATACGACGTCTTGCTTGAGATACGACATCTTGCTTGAGATACGACATCTCGCTTGGGATACGACGTCTTGCTTGAGATACGACATCTTGCTTGAGATACGACATCTTGCTTGGGATACGACATCTTGCTTGGGATACGACATCTTGCTTGGGATACAACGTCTTGCTTGGGATACGACGCCTTGCTTGTATACCCCGTTCACGACTGAAACAAGCGCCGCTCCTCAGTCACAGCGTTGTGTGGACGCTGTGCGGGCCAGTGGTGGGACTCTGGGACTCCCGGCTCTACGTCCGTGTAAGGGCGAGTTCCGAGGAAGCCAGAGTCTAGACCCGCACCTTGGCTGGGTCGGGTCAGGTAGCCTCCCCTCGGGTAATTGTAGCCGGAGGACCCCAGAGCGTAGCCAGGGTAGTGTACCTAGGCTGTGTACCTAGGCTGTGTACCTAGGCTGTATCCCTAGGCTGTGTCGCTAGGCTGTGTACCTAGGCTGTGTCGCTAGGCTGTGTACCTAGGCTTTGTATCTAGGCTGTGTACCTAGGCTGTGTCCCTAGGCTGTAACAGAGTATCAGGAGTGTTGGAGTGTTGTATTGTAATAAAGAAGTCACCTCTACAAGTGTCTCTGGAACCCATTACATTTGTGTTGACGGTGATGGTGGTGGTGTCACATTACAGGAGGCGTGCGCACTGCGTCTCTACCCCCCCCCCCCACCGGACAAGACGCTGCGAGAGGCTTCAGAAGGAGTCCGAGTACCGCGATGGAGAGAGGAGAGGGGAGACGGAGGGATGGGGGAGGAAGAAGAGGACCAGCGGGTGACGGAGGTCGAATGAGGGGAGAGGGGGAGAGGCGGGGGGGCGAGAGAGCCCCGGCCAGGCAGCGGGGAGAGAGAGCGTTGGTCCGGCGAGTCGAGAGGGAAAGAGAAGCTGCGGACAGGGCCATTGGTGCCGGTGGCAGGGGTGGAGGTCAGGGGGCGAGACAGCGGCCGCCAGGCGAGATGCTCAGGCAGAGAGAGGAGGGCGCCAGGATGAGAGACGTCGGACAAATGGACGTGGACAGGTGGAGGGCGGATAGAGGCGGCGGGGAGGCCGTGAGGGGTAGAGAGCGAGAGGGAGCGATGCGAGCGAGAGGAGAAGGAGTGAGACAGAGGGGTGGACATGGTGGGGGGGAGGTGGGGGGGAGGGGAGAAGGGGGGGGAGCGAGGGGTGGACATGGAGGGGGGGAGGTGGGGGGGAGGGGAGATGGGTGGGAAGCGAGGGCCGGGGACCAGTTGAGGCAAAGAGTGGTACAGTTGGCCGGACAAATCGGCCTGGCGCAAGCGATAGAGAGGGTTCTCGGATGGACATTCGTGGGGAGGGATCCGCGCGATGGCGGTTAGCTGCCGAACACGGCACGGCCCGAGTTGGATTCCCGCTCACGGGAACAACAAGCCGATGTTCGCGGGTTTTTTCCGACTCTCTGAGTTCCATGACCTTGTTAAATGTCTTTAACATTCACAGGCTGAATGTCTCACTAACACGGCTGCTACTCCCTTCGTTGTTTAATAGGCTGATTGTGTCTCATTCACACGGCCGCTGCTGCGGGAGTTACATTAACACATTGACACGCCAATCTCTAGCAATACAATGGCCAAGGTATAGCCGGCTTTGCGATCTTACACTGACTTCCAAATTCCATCTCTAGCCCCACCCACGTACCCTTGGGTTGTACCCATCTCACACCGATAGAACCTCTGGCTGCAGTCGCTCTCTCGCTATATGTCTTCCTGCCTCAGCAGTCTGCCTGCTGTATTTGTTTCACCTGAAGACGACTGCTCGTGTTGCCGTCGAAACGTCGTGATTTTAAAAAAGATTTTTCTACCCACGTCACTTTTACCAAAAGACCCAGAGAGTATGATTCCTGCAGTCACGAAAGCTTTAAGTCAAGATTTCACGTAAATAGGTTTTAATAAATAAACAAAAAAACTACGACGTTTCCGTCGTCATCAGGATCGCTTGTGTTGCGATCGAAACGTCGTAGTTTTTATTTTATTATTTATTGAACCTATCTACGTGACTTTACCGAATGACCCAAACAATATAAATCCACTTCCGTTACAAAATCACCTTCGCCTCAAACACGACCGCCTGTTTGTGTCTACGTTTAACTTTTTTCGCACTCTACGTAGCCAACAGTGTTGCATTGTGGGTTGCGAGTAGGTGCAGGTGTCATCGCACGAACGCACGCTTCTAATTGGTGAAGGATCCATGAATTAAATATTGAACCCAATATGTCATTGATTCTTACAACAAATGCCGTGTATTTAAAATGTGTATTTTGCTGGTCTCATTGCTGGAGTTGATGGGCATGTCTCTGCTGTTGAGTACAATAAAAACGAATTTCATTCAGCGGTGAATTTAGACTGGACGTGATTAATCCATATTAGAGTTTCGTTGGGTTAGATAGCAAACATATGAATGTGTCGTCAAACCCGCCACCACCCGACACAGCCAATTAGTCAGTTCTGTCACGTCAACAGAACGTGCCAATTAGTTACTAGTCCAGCACACGGGCTGTGTGCTGGAGAGTAAAACCCACAACATCTACAAGTGGAATATGACGTCTCAGCGGCAATAAGAACCAGTACCATCAAGAACCAGTCCCATCTTGTTCCTGCTCCACTGCTTCTCACCACCACACTCACCACCACACCACCACACTGACCACCACACTGACCACCACACTCACCACCACACTCACCACCACACTGACCACCACACTCACCACCACACTCACCACTGCTTCTCCCCGACCATCTCCGTCCAGCTCCCAGCAACGACTCCCCATCTCCTCTCTCATGCTCCCGTATATATCCCCCGTCCTCATTAATTACAAATTAATTAAGCGGCGTCCCCACGACGCTTCAGCCATCATCGCTCCCATCTCCAGACTTGCTGGCGCCACCCGGCACCTGCTACATCCACCATCCCTTCACCGCCACGCATCTTACAACCACTTCACGGATCGTCTCCCTCCGCCGTTATCCTCCCACAGCGCCTGTTTGCCCTGGCGCGACCCCACTGTCCATGACACGCCAGAGGTCGCAAACGGGTTTTGATTCCTTACCCGTACCCGGCCGCACCAGGGTCACAAACAGGTAACCGTACCCGTACCCGGCTGGGTACGGGTACCCGTTCCCTACCCGTACCCGGCCGGGTACGGGTACCCGTTCCCTACCCGTACCCTACCCGACATGAGTGACAGTGACTCACCAGTGACTCACGGCCTACCCGTACCCGGCCGCACCAGGGTCGCAAACGGGTACCCGTACCCGTACCCAGCCGGGTATGGGTAGCCGGGTATCGGGTAGGGTATCGGGTACCCGGTTGCGACCTCTGTGACACGCACTTCACCCGAATTGTTTCCCGCAATGTGCTCTTGGTACACATCCTTTATACATTTCAGAGTTGATATTTTGTCTTTGCATTGACTGGGTTATTGGAGCCTTGTGTTGGCTAACACTTGATAAATAGAAATATTCAAACAATGTTGTCGTCGAGCTCACTTGAACTCGTCAGCTCTTTGAGTTAAATCCTTAGTTTTATTAGTGAAACCTCATCTTGGGGTATAGATACAAAGACAAAGATCCCCCGTATAGCCTTAACAGACTGTAGGGGCAAGTGCTGTTAGCGAGCACCTATGAAGGCCGGCACGGCACACGAGGGGTGGGTGGCCAGCACCACGCCCGACCACCTTTGTCTCCCTAGTGACGATGTTTACTACACACCGCACCAGGTACTCATTTGAGGCTGAGCCGACCTAGGGGAGGCCCGGGACCGGTTCAGATAATCGTCACTGGTGTTGGCCGTGAGCGGGAATCTAACTCGGGTCGCCGGGTTCGTAGCGCAGCGCGCTAACCGCTACACCACCGCTCCCCATAGATACAGGCAGTCACTGACACACATCGACTAAGTGACGTCACTTACACACACACACATGGACCGACGCAGACACATCGACTTACACACACAGCGACTCACGCACACACATGGGTCTACACACATAGACATACATTTGGACGTACACAGACACATCGACGCACACACACACACATGGACTGTCACATTGCTGTACGCACATCGACTGACACACATAGACTCTCACACACACAGACACACACACACATGGACTTACGCACACACAGACACAGAGACACAACAACAACCGCCATTCGCCACTAAGTGGCGGTGACGTCACCACGACGCTTGTGCCAGGCTATGTGCACCATGAGGGAACGTGAAGTGTCGAATGCCCGCTGGCAGGAGGTCACGGGGCAGACCCAGGTGTATCTGTTACATTTACATATTTAATAAAACTTTTTAACATCACAAAATATACGTCAATCCAGGCTGTATATGTTAAATTTCCATATTTAATCAAACTTTTTGAACATCACAAAACATACAACATAAATCCACGCTGTATCTATTACATTTCTGTATTTAATCAAACTTTTTGAACATCACAAAACATATGTAGGGCTGTTACAGAGGGGCTGGTTGTGTGGGGCTGGTTGCATAGGGGCTAACGGATAACAAACACAGTGGGCGGGGACTCCGTGAGCACACGGGGTGGTGCCCGCAACGACGTCCGCACTGGACGGCGTGAGGGGGGTTTTGATCCTCTAGGGGGGTATAAAAAGGGATGAGCCAGAAAGCTCGGGGCTCAGTCTGAGGGTAGTTAAGGGAAGACAGAAGACCGGCCAGATAGGCCCTGGACTCCCCCTGGGACGCCGCCCTTGTAAGGGCAGCGCAGGCTGGAGCCAGTGGCGTGGTCCCGGAACCAGAGTTAGATCTCTGGGATTCCGGGTACCGTAGCCCGACTAACCAGTGTCGGGCCAGATAGCCTCCCCTAGCCCGTTAGCAGAGGACTCGGCTAGGAAGGCTAGCTAGGGGTGAATTCCCAGTTGTACGGGTGAGGGGGCCGATACATCCCTCCAGTGCTGTAAGACATTGTGCAAATAAATACGTGTGCCTTACCACGTTGTCCACGCGTCTTGAAGAGTATTACATCTGGCGTCAGAAGAACTAAGAACATGGACACGCGCCAATCAGCTCGAGCCAGGGAACAGCAAACGGAAGACGCCGCCGAAATTGTCGAGCCCGAGATGGCTCAAGAGGACAACGTGCAGCCGGGGCCGGACGCGTTCTTACCGGAGCGTCGCCATGAAGAGGAGCAGCGGACAGACGACCTGAGACTGGCTCACGAGAGGCTGGCTGAACTGCTCTACGCCGCTGCCGCTACGCTGGAGAACATCACGCGGCTGGGGGTTGGTGGTCCACCGCGGGGCGAGGGGAGCCGGCGTCCGGAGCGCCTTCCCGCCATTTCTGAAGATTCAAATTTTGAATTTCCCGCCATCGACGCGGCGACCGCTAAGGGCGTGGCCAACCTCAACCTGGGGTCCGACATCGGCCGCGCTGGGGCTGCCGCATCAACGACGGAGGAGGGCGCGTCATCAAGGCTGCGACAGGCGATGCCATCTGCCGTTCGCGCCGAGACACAGCCGAGTCGGGGAGACAGCAGCCCACGGGACTCCACGGCAACCGCTGCGCTGCACCAAAGGCTGCCCCCGCTTAAAGAATTCGTGGGCGCAGAGGGCGACTGGGGCGGCTTCCAAAGACGCTTCCTCGCCCACCAAGAAATGGCCAAATGGACAGACGCTGAAGCTCTCAGCGCCCTGCCAGCGCTCCTGGACGGCGACGCGCTTGCCGCCCTAACATCGGCGCCGAAGGAAAGGCGCTCTACGCTGCCGATGGCGCTGCAGCTGCTGGCCGGAGTCTACGGGCCTTCCGCGGAGTGTAGACAGCAGTTCTACGACCGCCAGCGGGGCGCGAAGGAGTCGCCGCTGGCTTACAGAACAAGCCTCCTGGCATTGGCCAAGACAGCTTTTCCTCGCATGGACGAGGACGGGGTCGACGCCATGGTAACTGAAAAAATCCTCCTGCTAGCAGACGACCTGGACATCGCCGTCGTGGCACAGGAGGATTCTGAGATGACTTCTCTACAAGCGGCGCGACTCCTCCACGCCAACTTGCTGTCGCAGCGGCGGAAGGCCAGCAGGGCAGCGGCTGGGCGTGCGGTGGCGGCAGCCACCCTTCCGGCGGAGGAGGTCTTCGCCGTCAACCATCGTCGGCAGCAGGGGACGGGAGCGCGGCCGGCCCGGGATGGGTCGAGCCGCTTCGACCGTCAGTCATCGCCGCCGCCGCTTCCGCGCTGCTTCAACTGCGGCGTCCGGGGCCATGTCGCCTCGGGGTGCCGCTCTCCCCGACAGCGTGGGACGACGCCTCGCCAGGACACCGGGCCTCCTCCTCCTCCCAAGCTCCATCAGCATGATCCGGCGAGTCGCGACACCACACATGTTTGGCCAACACACACACCTGTCGCACACTCTCGCATCGCAACAAATGGGGGGACGACGTTGCATCGCGACGGGCCGGCGCGTACCACTGTGGGGACTCGAATCGAGCCCGGGCAGTGGTCCGCGTTGGCCCATCGCGTTGTGGCCGCATCGTCAGGGTCGTCGGCCGTCGTGGGACTTATTGACGGGGTTGAGGTACGCATCCTGGTTGACACGGGGGCATCGGCGACCATTATTTCCGAATTAATTTACAACATTTTGCCTGTCCAAAGCCGTCCCTTACTACCAGTTAATGTCCCATTCTATGCGGCGAATGGGGGCTCCCTTGGTATTATTGGACAAATTCGAGCGCAAATTTGTATTGGGGATATCAAATTATCAGGCCCGATTTTTGTCTCCTCCTCACTGGCGGTTCCGTGCCTGCTGGGGACAGACTTCTTGGGAAAAATGCCGATCCGCATTTTGATAGACCAGGGATGTATTGAGCTCCCGTCGGGACGGCGCATGGCGTTTTTACCCTCCCCTTCGGTGATTCGGACGGCGTTCGTAACCATACCAGCGTCCGTCGTTGAAACCGTTCGTGTGCCGCCGGGGGCTCAGATGTTAGTACCGCTAAAACTTCGTCGGCCCTTCGCAGAGGGTATGGGGGCCCACGGGATCTTGTTGGGACCGTCTAGGGCCGGGGTTAGTGGACCGCAGTTGATCCCGGCCCTGACCGTTGTGAGGGGAGATGGGGACCCTTTCATCGCGGTCCTCAATGTGGGATCGCAACCTGTTGTGGTTCCTCGAGGGACGGTGCTTGCGCACGCGACACCAATGCCCTGCGAGGAACCGGTTGCGAATCACGTCGGCACCGCCACCCGACTGCACCCACATTCGGACAGCGATGACGGGTGGCTCGACGCGCTTTGTGCGGGATCGACGGACCTGTCAAATTCAGAGCGCCAACAGCTTAGATCGCTACTGCAGGAATTTTCCGACGTTTTCAGTCGGAATAAATACGATTTGGGTTGTACTCATCTGCTGCGTCACCATATTGACACGGGTGACAGCGCGCCAATTCGCCAAAATCCGTTTCGGTTGAGTCCCGCCGAAAAGGACCATGTCAAATTGGCTGTTGATGACATGTTAGCCGCCGACATTATTTCTCCCTCTACCAGCCCTTGGGGAGCGCCGATCGTCCTGGTTAAAAAGCAGGACGGCTCGTTGCGGTTTTGCGTTGATTTTCGGCGCCTTAACAAAATTTCGGTTGCCGACGCATACCCGCTCCCACGGATGGACGAATCGCTGGACGCCTTGGCGGGAGCGCGATTCTTCTCCACGCTGGATTTACTTTCGGGATTCTGGCAGCTTCCTCTGGATGATGAATCGAAACCTAAAACTGCTTTCCGTACACCGCACGGCCTGTTCCAATTCAACCGGTTGCCGATGGGCTTACACTCAGCGCCGGCAACCTTCCAACGTTTGATGGAATTGGTTTTGGCAGGATTGCAATGGGAGTCGTGCCTGATTTATTTGGATGATGTTATTGTCTTCGCTAAAACTTTTGACGAACATCTCCAGAGGTTGCGGGCGGTTTTCCTAAAGATGCGGGCTGCTAATTTGAAGTTCAAACCCCAAAAGTGTCATTTGTTACGCGATTCCGTGCGTTATTTGGGGCACATCGTAGGGCGCTCGGGTATTGCTACCGATCCCGCCAAAACGCAGTGTGTCAGCTCCTGGCCAACTCCCACCACGGTGGGAGAGGTTAGGAGTTTCGTCGGCTTCGCGTCATATTACAGACGGTTCGTCGCCGACTTTGCAACAATTGCAAAACCCCTACACGCATTAACATCTAAGGGGGTCCGGTTCCACTGGGGTCAAGAGGAGGAGGCTGCTTTTTGCTCCCTTCGGGACGCCTTGGTAAAAGCTCCTCCCTTGATCTACCCTGATTTTTCAAAGCCGTTCCTGCTCGACACCGATGCGAGCAACACGGGTATTGGGGGCGTGCTTTCCCAGGTGGTTGACGGCGTCGAACGGGTGGTTGCGTACGGCAGTCGGGTGTTGTCTCAAGCAGAGCAAAGATATTGTGTTACCCGCAGAGAACTGTTGGCAATTGTCTATTTCATCCAACAGTATCGCCCATATCT
This sequence comes from Lethenteron reissneri, assembly GCF_015708825.2. Classification (NCBI taxonomy): domain Eukaryota; kingdom Metazoa; phylum Chordata; class Hyperoartia; order Petromyzontiformes; family Petromyzontidae; genus Lethenteron; species Lethenteron reissneri. The sequence goes on along the minus strand of NW_026891263.1, from coordinate 57,090 downwards.
GTACGGTCGGCGTTTCACCGTCTGCACAGATCATGCGGCACTGCAGTACGCCCTGCGAGTTCAACAGCCATCGGGACAATTGTCCCGTTGGTTGGAGATCCTCCAGGATTTTGATTTTGCCACCACATACCGTAAGGGCGTCCGCCACACCAACGCGGACGCTCTGTCGCGTATGCCAACCACCTCGGAATGCGCGTGCCTCCTGGGGTCGGGACGTTGCAAACCAGCAGGGGACGGGTCGGTTCCGGCCCTTGCGGCTGCCGCCGACGGCGGGACGGTTGTTCCGAGTTCCATTGAACAACAAGGGAAAGATTCCCTGTTGGGTTTGCACATCCAGGAATGGGGGCGCCTCCAGATGGAGGATACCTCCCTCCTCGCGTTGCGTCGTCGCGCCGGGGAGGCAGGGCGGGGATCGGGTGATGCCGACGCGTGGGAAATACACGCGGGGTTGCTGTTGCACTGGGACGGGAAATCCCACCGACACCGGCTGGTGGTCCCTTCGGGCTTACGGGGTAGGGTGGTGTGGGCTGCTCATGAGCGCCTCCTCCACCTGGGTACCCAAAAGATCCTCGCCTTGCTCCAACGTGATTTCTTTTGGCAAGGAATGACAAGGGATGTCCCTGATCTGTTGGCTTCTTGCCCGAGGTGTGCACAGCGGAAACCACCAGCGCGAGAATCTAACCCGCCCTTGCAGTCTATCAGGGTCTCCAGAGTAAACGAACTGGTCGCGCTGGATATTCTGGGCCCATTCCCCGCCACCCCTAGGGGAAACAGATACTTGTTAACCGGGGTCGAGTATTTTACGCGCTGGCCTATGGCCTGGCCCCTGGCCAATCAGTCGGCAGCAGCCATCGTCGACGCCTTTGTCCAAGGCTATGTCATGGACAAAGGTGCCCCGGAACGGCTGCTGACCGACCAGGGTAGAAATTTTTCCGGGAAACTCCTCCAGCAGGTTTGTGAGCTCCTGGGAACGAAAAAGATTCGTACTTCCCCCTATCACCCGCAAACTGACGGGATGGTCGAGCGTCTGCATCGCACCATCTCGTCTATGTTATCACAGCAGGTTTCGGACTCACAGACGGATTGGGACTTGAAAATCCAAGGGGTCTTGGCAGCATACCGATTGGCCCCCCATGCTGCAACGGGATTTTCGCCATTCTTCCTCATGTACGGACGCGACCCTGACCCACCCATTCGGGCGCAGCTGCAGATCCCCACACCACTAGGAAAAACTAAATTAATTGACCATGTCAAATTTAACCTTGAAAAATTGACGGAGGCACGGGATGCTGCCATGTTAAATTCGAAGCAGCGTCAAAAAGCTAACGAGCGCCTTAGACTGGGTCGCGCGCACGTGCTGCAGTGGAAGCCGGGGGACAGAGCATGGCTGCACTGCCCCCAGGTACCGCTCGCAACATCCCCTAAACTGGCACGGCCGTGGAGGGGGCCCGTGGAGGTGGTCGAGGTTCTGCGGCCTCAGTGTGTTCGCATCAAATGGGGGAAGCGCCGTTGGTTTGTGCACCCCTCGAGGCTAAAACCATTCGTTGCGGTGCGAGGCCCCACTCCACACAAGCATGGCCAAACATGTGGGGGGTCGGCCGACTCAGGTGGTCCGTCCTCACTGCCCTCGCCTGACGTGTCGCCGGCTGTCCCACCCACAGGTGCACCGGGACTGACGAGCTCGCACCCACCTACTGCTGCGAGAGACGCCGAGGGTCTCGCGACGTCAGACGCGGACTCTATACAAGGCGAACAACCGCCACCGGCGGGTTCGCCACCCGGGATTGCCCCGTGTGACGGGCCCGCAGCAAGGACGCGCGCAAAAATGCGCAGACTCTTATAATGCATTGGACGAACATTTTTTTTTCTTTCTTCGTCTCCCTTACGTACGGTTGCGGGGTGTTGCGTCGGTGGGGAACTCCTACCACATTTTTCTCGTTGTGTCGCATGTGTGCTGGGAGTTCCCTACAAAACCTGTATATATACGTCGCTCTTACGGTATTCGTATTTATTCAGGGGGGGTGCGTCGGATTGTTCCCTTCGGGGTTGTGGGTTTTATTGTTGTCATTGTTGTTGTTGTTGTCGTTGTTACTGTTGGTTCCTTCATGTTAGTGTTAAAAACGTTTTTTTAAGGCACACGCGGGGATCCAGGGGTTAAATAACCTTTATTGAAAGTTGTTGCAGCCGGGACGGCTGCGAGCTGTACAGGGGGGGGTGATGTAGGGCTGTTACAGAGGGGCTGGTTGTGTGGGGCTGGTTGCATAGGGGCTAACGGATAACAAACACAGTGGGCGGGGACTCCGTGAGCACACGGGGTGGTGCCCGCAACGACGTCCGCACTGGACGGCGTGAGGGGGGTTTTGATCCTCTAGGGGGGTATAAAAAGGGATGAGCCAGAAAGCTCGGGGCTCAGTCTGAGGGTAGTTAAGGGAAGACAGAAGACCGGCCAGATAGGCCCTGGACTCCCCCTGGGACGCCGCCCTTGTAAGGGCAGCGCAGGCTGGAGCCAGTGGCGTGGTCCCGGAACCAGAGTTAGATCTCTGGGATTCCGGGTACCGTAGCCCGACTAACCAGTGTCGGGCCAGATAGCCTCCCCTAGCCCGTTAGCAGAGGACTCGGCTAGGAAGGCTAGCTAGGGGTGAATTCCCAGTTGTACGGGTGAGGGGGCCGATACATCCCTCCAGTGCTGTAAGACATTGTGCAAATAAATACGTGTGCCTTACCACGTTGTCCACGCGTCTTGAAGAGTATTACACATACAACAAATCCACGCTGCATCTGTTACATTTCTGTATTCAATAAAACTTTTTAAACATCACAAAACATACAACACTGCAGGTTTGTTGACACCCCAGGCTGTATCTGTTACATCTTCATATTTTGTAGTTAGCGCCGCTTCCTGGGCATGGCAGTAACCCCCTAACGATCCCTCACCACCCAATATGGGTACAGCACCTGGGGGGGGTTGATGCACCTGGGGGGGGGGTGAGTCAGTTGTGGGTAAATCACCTGGGAGGGGTGAGTCACCTGGGGGGGGTGAGTCAGTTGTGGGTAAATCACCTGGGGGGGGGTGAGTCAGTGGTGGGTATATCACCTGGGAGGGGTGAGTCAGTTGGGGAGGTTGACCCAGCTGTTGGTAGATCAGCTGGGGGGGGTGGCTCACCCAGCCGTACTTGATCTGGGGGTTCATCACCCCGGGGTGACTCAGCTGTTGACCAGGCTGCGGGAAGGCCACCAGCTGGGGGTGATTGACAGGCGCCTGGTGGAACATCGCCAGGGAGTGATTCCCCCTGGGGGGGAGATTGGTCACGGGTTGACTCACTGGGCAGTGAGTCAGCTGGGAGGAGAGTGGGGAGAGAGGGGACAGGGAGAAAATCAACATCTGCCAGTTCGCGTTCAACATGAACACACACTCAGTGTACACTCACTCACCACCACGCTCACCACTCACCACCGCACTCACCACCACACTCACTCACCACCGCACTCACCACCGCGCTCATCACTCACCACCGCACTCACCACCGCGCTCACTCACCACCACACTCACTCACCACCGCACTCACCACCGCGCTCACTCACCACCACACTCACTCACCACCGCGCTCACCACCATGTTGTATATATCGGCCTTTTTCCAAAATTGAGATTAAGAATAATTCTGCCAATATTTGTTTTCTTAATAATCAATCGGGGTGCAGCATGAGGCTACAATCGAACACGCCACAACCACCCTCACCCCTCAGCAGCTGCCTTCCACAAGCCACACCAGGCAGCAAGGAGATAAGCCGTTAAAGGTCATTTCAAAAAACCCAAAAACAAAATAGATGAGGTGGGGGGGGGTTGGTTTGCTAATGAGATTCTGAGGAAATCTCTCGCTGGCTTCGAAGACCGTCACACAGCACGTGCGTGGCGGCCATGATGGACACACGCGCGTCACAACCAGGGGGGGGGAGGGGTAGGAACCGGTCCGGACCGGTCGGGCCAACGGCGGTTGGAACCCCTCTGAGGGGAGGGGGGCTGGGGGGAGCTACGATCCCCCAGAGCCCCGCCCCTCAGGGAGGGAGAGTAGATAAGGCGGGTCCCTGAGAGCGCGAGTCAGTCCGTCTCAAGCCGAAGCCAGAAGCCGCCTGGAGAAGAAGAAGACCTTTCGATGTAAAGCTTTCGTGACTGCAGCAGGGATTAATCTTCTTGGCTCTTTCGGTAAAGTCACGTAGAAGGGAAATAATAAAATAATAAAAATAAAACTGCATAAAATACAATTCTCACGACGTTTCGGCCACAATGCAAGCAGCCGTCCTCAGGTGAAGACCAGGTCTGTCGGGGAGACAGCGTCATTCAGGGGAAGAACAGGTCTGTCGGGGAGACAGACCTGTTCTTCACCTGAGGACGGCTGCTTGCGTTGTGGCCGAAACATCGTGAGAATTATTTTATTATGTTTTATTTTTATTATTTTATTATTTCCCTTCTACGTGACGACTTTACCGAAAGAACCAAGAAGAAGAAGAAGACCCTGGACCCCAAGCCGCCGACATCCTTCTGAGGGCCGGGGCTCAGTGCGGTGCCAGTGGTCGTGGGGCTAGGACCCTGCGGTTCCCTCGGCCTGATGTCCTTGTGAGGGGAAGGCCAGGTCCGGACGGGCCAGTGGTCAGGGACCCACCGGGTCAGCGGTGGGTCCGCCTCCCCTAGGTCTAGCCACCAAACTCACCACCACACTGACCACCACACTCACCACCACACTCACCACCTGCTGCTGTTGGAGCTCTCCTTCTTGTCCTCCTCCTTCACCTCCTTCACGTTCTCCTTCACTTTCTCCTTCACTTTCTCCTTCAGCTCCTCCAGATCCGTCACCTCCTCCCACGTCTCCCCTCTGCACCTGCTGGGGTCTCCATAGGACCTCATCGATCGTGGCACCACCGTCATCGCCATCATAGCGCCACCAGACGCCCTCCTTGCCAGGCCCACTCCACCCTCCCAAACCAGCCCACATCCTGGCCCAATCATGTCCACCTCCTCCTCCTCCTTCAGCTCCACCAGATCCGTCAACTCCTCCTCCATCTCCACCTCCTTCAGCTCCACCAGATCCGTCACCTCCTCCACCTCCTCCTCCTCCTTCAGCTCCACCAGATCCGTCACCTCCTCCTCCATCTCCACCTCCTTCAACTCCACCAGATCCGTCACCTCCTCCTACATCTCCCCACTGCACCTGCTGGAGTCTCTGTAGCACGTCATCGATCGTGGGATCACCATCATCATCATAGCCACTACCACCACCACCACCGCCACCACCACCATAGTCACTACCATAGCCGCCACCACCACCACCACCACCATAGTTACCGCCGCCACCTCCGCCGCCACCACCGTAGCCACCACCGCTATAGTTACCGCCGCCATCACCATCATAGGAGCACAAGGCCCCCTCCCCGGCAAGCCCACGCCACCCTCCCCAACCCGCCCACATCCTGGCCCAGGCATCTTCACTACCTCCTCCCCTTCCTCTCTGAGGGTCGCCACCTCCAGCCCCCCTCATCTCCTGCTCTGCCTCCTCCACCTCCTCCTGCATTTCGTCGTGCTCTGAGGGGCACCTGGCAGAGAGACAGAGAGACACACACTTCAAACATACAGCAGCTACAGCAGCAGCAGCAGCAGCCGTCGTCAGGGTCAGGATCAGACTGCAGGGGCAAGTGCTGTTAGCGAGTAGCAGCAGCAGCACTTGTGAAGGCTACCGGCACTGTGGCACACGAGGGGGTGGGTGGCCAGCACCACGCCCGGCCGCCTTTGTCTCCCCAGTGCTAGCGATGTTCACTACTACACACCGCACCAGGTACTCAGTTGAGGCTCAGTCGACCTAGGGGAGGCCCAGGACCGGTTTCCGATAATCGCCACTGACGGTGTTGGCCGTGAGCGGGAATCGAACCCGGGTCGCCAGGTTCGTAGTGCGACGCAGCGCTGACCACTACACCCACCGCTCCCCACACAACACAATCGCTAATCGATACATAGAATCGATCATTGATTGATAGAATCGCCCCCCTTTATTGAACGGTATAAGAATCGATTTATGTTTAAAACCAATCGAGCATTGATTACTAGTACAGTGAAACGTTGGATTGCGAGCATAATTCGGTCCTGAAATGTGCTCGTAATCCAAAGCAACTCGTACATCAAAGCGAACTTCCCCATGAGACAAAATGGAAACTCAAGACGACTCGTTTCACAACCCAAAAAATATTCATACAAAAAATTATTCATTACATTAAATTAATAATAGGTTTTTTCCCTTTTTTGGCAACAAAACTGACACCTTTTGCAAGGAATCATGCTTACATTGACCTTGCAAAAGGTGTCAGTTTTGTTGCCAGAAAAAAAAAGGGGAAAAAAACCTGTTAGTATATTTTGGTACTGGCAAAGGAGGTCCCATGATGACATTACAAAATACTGTACCTTTTTTAAATTTGTATTTAAATGTAATAACAGGACCCTGCGGGGTGGGCTGGTAGGAATAATACTTAGTACCGGTACAGGGATATCGACCGGGTATAGAGGAGTTAAAGACAAAATTACTGTATTCTAGTGTAACATTAATTAAAAGTGTTTGTTTTGACAAGAAACGCTGTGAGATTTAAAGACTCGTAGTCTTTCATTTCCAAACAATCACATCTGAGATTAATTGACCACCACCTTCTGCACTAGGCCTCGCGAAGCCTGCCGCACTAGGCCTCGCGAAGCCTGCTGCACTAGGCCTCGCGAAGCCTTCTCTGCAGTAGACTTAGCGAAGCCTTCTGCACTAGGCCTCGCGAAGCCTCTGCAGTAGGCCTCGCAAAGCCTTCTGCAGTAGGCCTCGCAAAGCCTTCTGCACTAGGCCTCGCGAAGCCTCTGCACTAGGCCTTGCGAAGCCTCTGCAGTAGGCCTCGCGAAGCCTTCTCTGCAGTAGGCCTCGCAAAGCCTGCTGCACTAGGCCTCGCGAAGCCTGCCACACTAGGCCTCGTGCCGTGCTTTTCGTGCACAAATAAGGCGATTAAATGTATCTCGTCTCTGTGTTAATAAATGTATCTTGTCTCTGTGTTAAAAAAAACGTGCTGCGTTTCAGTAAAGTAAATTTGAAGCGAAGTTTAAAATTTCGCCGTGAGGCGCCGGAAGCGACGGCCATCTTGTTTAGTTCACAGATCGCAGGGGGAGTGGGTGGCCATCTTGTCGGACAGACGGACGGACGGACACATTAATCTATTGGTGGTCTGGTCCACTTCGTTCCTACCAGTACGGCTGCTTGCTTTGTGGCCGAAACGTCGTGAGAATTGTATTTCATTATGTTTAATTTTTATTATTTTATTATTTCCCTTCTCCGTGACTTTACCGAAAGAACCAAGAAGAAAGGCCAAAGTCGTCAACGTGGACGGGGGAACGAATCTGACTGCGAACCCTTCGCGTCGTAGACGAACCGTCGATTGTGCGTTCCGCACGGAGGGTGCCGTCGAGCACACGGCTGCATTCTTCTTCAGGGATATTCACAACGATGTCACCCAACTGGGAGATTTTTTTTGCGTTAATATCATCGAGTTCAGGCTCAAAGCCTTGCCGTTCGATACCGCGCACAGAACACGTTGGGGTTTCAAACGTATTTGTTGATTCCGTGTAGCCGCGGGTCTCATAAAGCCATCCTCATTGTCGATTTGATGGCGATGTCTGTCACCAATCGCTTCTCTAGGCCAGCTGTTCGCAACTGGGGGTACGCGGGGTGATGAATACATGTGTGGAATGACATAAAACCAGGTTGAATGTGATACGTTTTCGTATTTTAATAAACTTTTTTTACATCACAAAATATTAAACATCAAACCCAGCTGTATATGATGCATTTTCATATTTGAACAACTATTTTTACATCACAAAATATTAAACAACAAACCAAGTTGAATATGTTACATCTTCATATTTGAACAAACTCTTTTTACATCACAAAATATTAAACATCAAACCCAGCTGTATATGATGCATCTTCATATTTAAAACAACTCTTTTTACATCACAAAATATAAAACAACAAACCAAGTTGAATATGTTACATCTTCATATTTGAAAAAACTCTTTTTACATCACAAAATATTAAACATCAAACCAAGTTGTATATGTTACATCTTCATATTTAAAAAAACTCTTTTTACATCACAAAATATTAAACATCAAATCAAGTTGAATATGTTACATCTTCATATTGTGTGTGTGGTCAGTGCTGCATCTGGGGCATGGCAGTAACCACAATCACACACCACCCAATGGGCTTGAGTCAGCTGTGGGCAAATCAGCTGTGAGGGGTGAGTCAGTTGGGGAGGTTGACCCAGCTGTGGGTGAGTCAGCTGTGAGGGGTGAGTTAGTTGGGGAGGTTGACCCAGCTGTGGGTGAGTCAGCTGTGAGGGGTGAGTTAGTTGGGGAGGTTGACCCAGCTGTGGGTGAGTCAGCTGTGAGGGGTGAGTCAGTTGGGGAGGTTGACCCAGCTGTGGGTGAGTCAGCTGTGAGGGGTGAGTCAGTTGGAAGGTTGACCCAGCTGTGGGTGAGTCAGCTGTGAGGGGTGAGTCAGTTGGGGAGGTTGACCCAGCTGTGGGTGAGTCAGCTGTGAGGGGTGAGTTAGTTGGGGAGGTTGATCCAGCTGTGGGTGAGTCAGCTGTGAGGGGTGAGTCAGTTGGGGAGGTTGACCCAGCTGTGGGTGAATCAGCTGTGAGGGGTGAGTTAGTTGGGGAGGTTGACCCAGCTGTGGGTGAGTCAGCTGTGAGGGGTGAGTTAGTTGGGGAGGTTGACCCAGCTGTGGGTGAGTCAGCTGTGAGGGGTGAGTTAGTTGGGGAGGTTGATCCAGCTGTGGGTGAGTCAGCTGTGAGGGGTGAGTTAGTTGGGGAGGTTGACCCAGCTGTGGGTGAGTCAGCTGTGAGGGGTGAGTCAGTTGGGGAGGTTGACCCAGCTGTGGGTGAGTCAGCTGTGAGGGGTGAGTAGTTGGGGAGGTTGACCCAGCTGTGGGTGAGTCAGCTGTGAGGGGTGAGTCAGTTGGGGAGGTTGACCCAGCTGTGGGTGAGTCAGCTGTGAGGGGTGAGTCAGTTGGGGAGGTTGACCCAGCTGTGGGTGAGTCAGCTGTGAGGGGTGAGTCAGTTGGGGAGGTTGACCCAGCTGTGGGTGAGTCAGCTGTGAGGGGTGAGTTAGTTGTGGAGGTTGACCCAGCTGTGGGTGAGTCAGCTGTGAAGGGTGAGTCAGTTGAGGAGGTTGACCCAGCTGTGGGTAAACCAGCTGTGAGGGGTGATTGACAGGCGCCTGGTGGAACATCGCCAGGGAGTGAGTCCCCCGGGGAGGGAGATTGGTCACGGGGTGAGTGAGCGCATGGTGAGTCAGCTGGGAGGAGAGTGGGGAGAGAGGGGACGGGGAGCAGAGGTTGGCTACGTAGAGTGAGAAAGAAGTTCATCATGAACACACACTCAGTGCACACTCACTCACTCACTCAGTGTACACTCACTCACTCACCACCATACACAGTGTACACTCACTCACTCACTACCACACTCACTACCACACTCAGTGTACACTCACTCACTCACTACCACACTCACTACCACACTACCATACACAGTGTACACTCACTCACTCACTACCATACACAGTGTACACTCACTCACTCACTACCATACACAGTGTACACTCACTCACTCACCACCACCACACTCACTACCACACTCACCAGCACACTCACCACCACACTCACCACTCACCACCACACTCACACCACCCTCACACCACACTCATCAATACACTCACCACCACACTCACCACCACACTCACACCACATTCACACCACCCTCACACCACCCTCACACCACACTCACCAATACACTCACCACTCACTCACTACCACACTCACTACCACACTCAGTGCACACTCACTCACTCACCACTCACTCACTACCACACTCACTCACTCACTCACCACCACACTCAGTGTACACTCACCACTCACTCACTACCACACTCACTACCACACTCAGTGCACACTCACTCACTCACCACTCACTCACTACCACACTCACTCACTCACTCACCACCACACTCAGTGTACACTCACTCACTCACTCACCACCACACTCACTACCACACTCAGTGTACACTCACTCACTCACTACCACACTCAGTGTACACTCACTCACTCACTCAGTGCACACTCACTCACTCACTACCACACTCACTACCACACTCACCAATACACTCACCACCACACTCACCACCACACTCACCACCACACTCACAACTCACCACCACACTCACCACCACACTCACCACCACACTCACTCACTCACTCACCACACTCACCACCACACTCACCACCACACTCACAACTCACCACCACACTCACCACCACACTCACCACCACACTCAGTGTACACTCACTCACTCACCACACTCACCACCACACTCACCAATACACTCACCAATACACTCACCACACTCACCACCACACTCACCACCACACTCGCTCACTCACCACCACACTCGCTCACTCACCACCACACTCACCACCACACTCACCACCACACTCACCACACTCACCACTCACCACCACACTCACCACCACACTCACCACTCACCACCACACTCACCACCACACTCACTCACCACACTCACTCACCACACTCAGCACCACACTCACCACCACACTCACCACCACACTCGCTCACTCACCACCACACTCACCACCACACTCACCACCACACTCACCACCACACTCGCTCACTCACCACCACACTCACTCACCACACTCACTCACCACACTCAGCACCACACTCACCAGCACACTCACCACCACACTCACCACTCACCACCACACTCACCACCACACTCACCACTCACCACCACACTCACCACCACACTCACCACCACACTCGCTCACTCACCACCACACTCACTCACCACACTCACTCACCACACTCAGCACCACACTCACTACCACACTCACCACCACACTCGCTCACTCACCACCACACTCACTACCACACTCACCACCACACTCACCACCACACTCACCACCACACTCGCTCACTCACCACCACACTCACCACCACACTCACCCCCACACTCACCACCACACTCACCACTCACCACCACACTCACCACCACACTCACCACCACACTCGCTCACTCACCACCACACTCACTCACCACACTCACTCACCACACTCAGCACCACACTCACCACCACACTCACCACCACACTCGCTCACTCACCACCACACTCACCACCACACTCACCCCCACACTCACCACCACACTCACCACTCACCACCACACTCACCACCACACTCACCACCACACTCGCTCACTCACCACCACACTCACTCACCACACTCACTCACCACACTCAGCACCACACTCACCACCACACTCACCACCACACTCGCTCACTCACCACCACACTCACCACCACACTCACCACCTGCTGCTGTTGGCGCTCTCCTTCATGTCTTCCCACGGTGGTGGCGGCTTCCACCCCCGCACCTCTTCCTCCTCCTCCACCACCTCCTCCTCCTCCACCTCCTCCACCTCCTCCTCCACCTCCTCCACCTCCTCCACCTCCTCCCACGTCTCCCCTCTGCACCGGCTGGGGTCCCTGTAGCATGACATCGACCATGCCACCACCACCATCATAGCCACCACCATCATAGCCACCATTACCACCACCACCATAGCCACCATCATAGCCACCATCATAGCCACCACCACCATCACCACCACCATTACCACCACCAGCACCACCATCGCCATCATAGCACCACCAGGTGCCCTCTCTGGTGAGCCCACCCCACCCTCCCCAGCCAGCCCACATCTTCGCCCAATCTCCTCCTCCTCCACCTCCACGACCTCCTCCTCCTCCTCCACCTCCTCCACCACCTCCTCCACCTCCTCCTCCACCTCCTCCACCACCTTCTCCACCTCCTCCACCTCCTCCTCCTCCCCTTCCTCTCTGATGGTCGCCACCTCCGGCCACCCCCATCTCCTCCTCCTCCATCTCGTCGTGGTCTGAGGGGCACCTGGCAGAGAGACAGAGAGACAGAGAGGTGAGGAGGTGAGGAGGGGGGAGGTGGGGGTAGGTGGGGGTAGGTGAGGAAGGGTGGTGGAGGGGGCGGGTGGTGGGGGGAGGTGGGGGGAGGTGGGGGTGGTGGGGGGAGGTGGGGGAGGTGAAGGGTGGTGGAGGGGAGGGGAGGTGGGAGGTGGTGGGGGTGGTGGGGGTGGTGGGGGGAGGTGGAGGGGGGGCACAGTGAGAATAGCTACACGCGGTTCCTCACACAGACAAAGATCCCCCGTGTAGCTTCTGACAGACTGTTGGGGCAAATGCACACTCCCTACAAGAAAGATACTCAAACAACAACAACAACCGCCATTCGCCACTAAGTGGCGGTGACGTCACCACGACGCTTGTGCCAGGCCAAGTGCACCTTGAGGCTACCACGTGAAGTGTCGAATGCCCGTTGGCAGGAGGTCACGGGGCAGACCCAACAGGTGCCACGGGTCGACTGACCAAGATGACCGAGATGACTGGCTGATGCACCACCTTTTCCCCCTACTGCACCAACTTGCTGTGCTTTAGAAACCCGGTGCTCCGCTCGTTGTTGTGAGCATCGCTCCTCCGCCCTCCGTTATTGTTGTAGGGCGACTGCCTCCAACTGCCCAGTAGCGTCCTTCACGAGCCTCCTCCACTGAGGCCGATCTTGGCACCACTGGTACCAGTCATCGGCAAGTCCACTCAGCTCCACGTCCTCCTGTACCACATCACTCCATCTTTTCTCTAGCCCGTGCCGCGCCCGTTTAGCCCCCTCGATCCGGCCGAAACAAGAGCTGTTTAGGCATGCGGTGGCTGGGCATGCGGGCTACATGACCCAGCCAACGCAGCCTTGCCTGCCGGAGGAGCTCACCGATGGGACTTTGCCCAGATCTTTCAAGGATTTGTGAGCTCCTCACACAATCCAGTCTGGTTAATCCCAGGATGGATCGTAGGCAGGCCAGCCTAAATGTTTCCAACCGGCGAAGATGCTCCATTAGGGGGGTCCACGTTTCGCAAGCGTAGAGAAGGGAGGGAATGACCGTGGCCGAGAAGACCTGAAGCTTCGTGCGGAGCGACAGACCAGTTAGCTTCCACACAGCGTTACGCAACCGATGAAAAGATATTGCCGCTCGACTGATTCGGAGTGAGACCTCTGCTGTTAAACTGGAGCCGGTCATAAGCACACTGCCCAGGTATGGGAAACTCTCCACTCTCTCCACAACTTCCCCATCACCGATTGGGAGTTGTGGTGGTGGAGTGTCCGATGGTACAAAATACCCAGGCAGGTGCTTAGTTTTGGTGGGGCTGATTGTAAGGCCCCATCTCTTAGTGGCACGCTCCAGTCTCAGCAGCAGCGTCTCCAACTCCTCTTCTCAATGAGCAGCTATTACCAAATCATCGGCATACATAACGTGGTTGACCAATAGGGAGCCATCCCTTGATCGCACCCGGGCGTCGATCAGCCTCCCATTATATCTGTACCAAATGGAAATTCCCCCGGTACAGCTATTGAAGGCTTCACGAACTACGCAGTCGAAATAGATGTTAAATAATGTGGGAGCCAGAGGACATCCCTGTCGCACCCCAAGGTGTACAGGGAAAGGCTCCGACTCCCGGCCACGTAGTTTTACCCGGGCCCACTCACCATCATGAAGGTCCTTAATGATGGTGAGCAGAGGGTCAGGGACTCCGAAAGCATGAAGAACAACCCAGAGCCCAGGCCTATTGATGGTATCATAGGCCTTGACTAGGTTGATCAAGCAGAGATGTAGGTCTTGTTGGAATTCCCTACACCTCTGCTGTAGCAGACGGACAGAAAATATGGCATCTGTACAGGACCGCCCTTTCCTGAAACCGCATTGGGGCTCTGCAAGCCTCTCCTCAGCGTGCCTAGCAAGGCGATGTTGAATAATCCTTGCCATGACCTTTCCCGGCACACTGAGGAGTGAGATGCCCCTGTAGTTGTTACAGTCTGTGCGGTCCCACACCCACACACAGACACCCACACCGACAGAGACACATACACCCACACAAAGATAAAAAGATCCCCGTATAGCCTTAACAGACTGTAGGGGCAAGTGCGGTTAGCGAGCACCTATGAAGGCCGGAACGGTGCACGAGGGGGTGGGTGGCCAGCACCACGCCCGACCGCCTTTGTCTCCCTAGTGGCGATGTTTATACACTGCACCAGGTACACACACAGACACAGACACCCACACCCAACCACGCACAGACACACACACGCGGACACACAGACACACACAGACACACACAAACATAGACACACACACATAGACACACACACAAACACACACACACAGACACACACACCCACACCCACCCACACACAAACACACACACACACGTGGACACACAGACACACACACATAGACACACACACATAGACACACACACATAGACACACACAGACACACACACAGAAACACACACACATAGACATACACACATAGACACACACACATAGACACACACACAGGCACACACACAGATACACACAGACACACAGACACACACCCACCCACACACAGACACACACACGCGGACACACAGACACACACACAGACACACACACAGACACACACACACGCGGACACAATTTACGAATCTCCACACACCTGTGCGAGTGATGAGTCACAGTGTAAACGCAGTCCACGTCACGTCCACGTCACGTGCTCTCGCAATTCACTCACTCGCCTGAGTCACGTGCTTGCTGTCAAGGCATCAGCCAATTAATTAGGCCAATTAGTGACGCAATCCCACTGATTGATTAATCGCAGGCGGGCAGGCTGAACGAGGAGTGAGTCTCACCGGTTGGGAACGTGAATTGTCCACTTCTCTCTCGACTCGCGTGTGGAGCGGTGGCTCCCGGCGCTGTGTGCAGGGGGTTTAATGATCGCTCACTGGACTTGAGGTGGAGGTGGTGGTGGTCGTGGTCGTGGTTGTGGTGGTCGTGGTGGTGGTCGTGGTGGTTGTGGTTGTGGTGGTGGAGGTCGTGGTGGTGGTCGTGGTGGTGGTCGTGGTGGTTGTGGTGGTGATGGTGGTGATGTTGTAAGGAGTTGGAGCCGCAAGTGACGGTCTGTCATCTCAAGTTTATTTGCGAGCTACAAATATCCGAGTTGGGGGGGTGTGTGTGCATGCGTAGCACAATCCACACTCTGTGCGTTCTCCAGATTCATAGACTCACTTCCTGGAGATTGTGATCATTCATAATTTCAACAACAACAATAACAACACTGCTGTTAAGTAGAGATGATACTGCAGCTCTTGGGTTACGCTGTACATTTCGTGTCAATGCCGAGCCGTTAGGAACGATTTCATCATGAAAGTGTTCGCCCAGAGTCGTTAAGTAATGTTTGTGTTGACTATAATATTCATGACTCAAAGCTTTCGTGACTGCAGGAATTCATCGATTTTCCCTGCCTTAGCAGCTCTCCCGCTACATGATATTGTTATTATTTTTATATATTTTTTTCATCTACGTGGCTTTACTGAAAGACCCAAAGAATATCATAATCGTCGTTGTCAATCATCATCATCAGCTGCGATAGCATTCAGTGGCATCATCAGTTGAATCATCATCAGCAGCAGCATCATCAGTTGAATCATCATCAGCAGCATCATCATCAGTTGAATCTTCAGCAGCAGCATCATCAGTTATATCAGCAGCATCATAATCATCAGTTGAATCATCATCATCAGCAGAAGCATCATCAGTTGAATCAGCAGCATCATCAGTTAAATCAGCAGCATCATAATCATCAGTTAAATCAGCAGCATAATCATCAGCAGCATCATCATCAGCAGCAGCATCATCATCAGCAGCATCATCAGTTGAATCATCAGCAGCAGCAGCATCATCAGTTGAATCATCAGCAGCAGCATCATCAGTTGAATCATCATCAGCAGCAGCATCATCATCAGTTGAATCATCATCATCAGCAGCATCAGCAGCATCATCACATCCCTTGTCGCCTTCTGACAGCATCATCGGCAACAGCGGCACCATCACGGTCGCCATGCAGCAGCAGCAGCAGTGCGCTGACAGCGCAAGTGTTCCCAGTGCGACCTGCGGCGTCTCGTCGCCCGGGCTCGTCTCCCGGTCGCAGGGCTACCTGCGCGTACCTCCAGGTGTGTCTGCAGGAGTGCCTGTGTATCAGCCAGGCGTGGGTGAACGCCAGCCAGGTGTGTCTGTGTACCAGCCAGGCGTGGGTGAACGCCAGCCAGGTGATCATCAGAAGGTCCACGGTTGTCGGGGGTTCGCAACGGGCGTGCGGCCCGTGTCGATGCCGGCGGCGTGGGCAGCCGAGCGGCAGGGGCGCCACCTGAAGCTGGAGCGCCTCTCGCCGGGTTTGCCGGGGGGGCGGACGGGCCTCGTGCCGGCGAGCGAGACTCGTGCGGCCGCGAGGAGCGGAGGCGACGACGATGTCGTTCGGTGGTCGATAGGCGCTGAACGTTGCTGGGGCGATGCACGTCTGGAGGTGACGCGTTCGTGCGCGTTGCGGGTGAGCGGCGCGGGTGCGTCTCGTGCGGGTGTCGGCTCGCAAGGTGCTGTGGAGGCGCGGACAGGTGTGAGGAGTGGGACAGGTGTGTGTGCAAGTGTCGGTAGTTCAGGTGCGAGGAGTGGGACAGGTGTGTGTGCAAGTGTGGGTAGTTCAGGTGCGAGGAGTGGGACAGGTGTGTGTGCAAGTGTGGGTAGTTCAGGTGCGAGGAGTGGGACAGGTGTGTGTGCAAGTGTCGGTAGTTCAGGTGCGAGGAGTGGGACAGGTGTGTGTGCAAGTGTCGGTAGTTCAGGTGCGAGGAGTGGGACAGGTGTGTGTGCAAGTGTCGGTAGTTCAGGTGCGAGGAGTGGGACAGGTGTGTGTGCAAGTGTGGGTAGTTCAGGTGCGAGGAGTGGGACAGGTGTGTGTGCAAGTGTCGGTAGTTCAGGTGCGAGGAGTGGGACAGGTGTGTGTGCAAGTGTGGGTAGTTCAGGTGCGAGGAGTGGGACAGGTGTGTGTGCAAGTGTCGGTAGTTCAGGTGCGAGGAGTGGGACAGGTGTGTGTGCAAGTGTCGATAGTTCAGGTGCGAGGAGTGGGACAGGTGTGTGTGCAAGTGTCGGTAGTTCAGGTGCGAGGAGTGGGACAGGTGTGTGTGCAAGTGTGGGTAGTTCAGGTGCGAGGAGTGGGACAGGTGTGTGTGCAAGTGTCGGTAGTTCAGGTGCGAGGAGTGGGACAGGTGTGTGTGCAAGTGTGGGTAGTTCAGGTGCGAGGAGTGGGACAGGTGTGTGTGCAAGTGTGGGTAGTTCAGGTGCGAGGAGTGGGACAGGTGTGTGTGCAAGTGTCGGTAGTTCAGGTGCGAGGAGTGGGACAGGTGTGTGTGCAAGTGTCGGTAGTTCAGGTGCGAGGAGTGGGACATGTGTGTGTGCAAGTGTCGGTAGTTCAGGTGCGAGGAGTGGGACAGGTGTGTGTGCAAGTGTGGGTAGTTCAGGTGCGAGGAGTGGGACAGGTGTGTGTGCAAGTGTGGGTAGTTCAGGTGCGAGGAGTGGGACATGTGTGTGTGCAAGTGTCGGTAGTTCAGGTGCGAGGAGTGGGACAGGTGTGTGTGCAAGTGTGGGTAGTTCAGGTGCGAGGAGTGGGACAGGTGTGTGTGCAAGTGTGGGTAGTTCAGGTGCGAGGAGTGGGACAGGTGTGTGTGCAAGTGTCGGTAGTTCAGGTGCGAGGAGTGGGACAGGTGTGTGTGCAAGTGTGGGTAGTTCAGGTGCGAGGAGTGGGACAGGTGTGTGTGCAAGTGTGGGTAGTTCAGGTGCGAGGAGTGGGACAGGTGTGTGTGCAAGTGTGGGTAGTTCAGGTGCGAGGAGTGGGACATGTGTGTGTGCAAGTGTGGGTAGTTCAGGTGCGAGGAGTGGGACAGGTGTGTGTGCAAGTGTGGGTAGCTCAGGTGCGAGGAGTGGGACATGTGTGCTGAAGGTAGGGCTGGTTCCACGTGCTGGTGGTGATGGCAGTGGTGGTTGTGGCATTGGTGGTGATGGTAGTGGTGGTATTGATGATGGTGGTGGTGGTAGTGGTGGTGTTGGTAGTGGTGTTGACGGTGGTGATGGTAGTGGTGGTGTTGACGGTGGTGGTTGTAATATTGATGGTGGTTATGGTAGTGGTGGTATTGACGGCGGTGTTGGTAGTGGTGGTTGTAATATTGATGGTGGCCATGGTAGTAGTGGTGTTGATGGTGGTGGTGGTGTTGATGGTGGTGGTGGTGGTTGTAACATTGATGGTGGTTATGGTAGTAGTGGTGTTGACGGTGACGGTGGTGTTGATGGTGGTGGTGTTGATGGTGGTGGTGGTTGTAATATTGATGGTGGTTATGGTAGTAGTGGTGTTGACGGTGACGGTGGTGTTGATGGTGGTGGTTTTGATGGTGGTGGTGGTGGTTGTAACATTGATGGTGGTTATGGTAGTAGTGGTGGTGGCGGTGGTACCAGTGGGGTGTTCCTGTGGCACGGCGTGAGAGCCCTGGGCGCTGCTGCTGCGAGCCCGGCAGGCACCGGGCGCGACCCGCCGCAACACGCGGCCGCGGTGACCTGCCGCTTGCCGGCGCCGTGCGACGCCTCGCACGGCCGTGCCACCCCACAGCGCGCACAGGTAACGGAGCTCCTTACCCCCCCCCCCCCCCCCCCCCGTGTCGCGAACGTCAACACGATTCTCTCCGCATGGCCCCTGGGGGTGAGCGGCAGAGGTCGCAACCGGGTACCCGATACCCGTACCCTACCCGATACCCGGCTACCCGTACCCGGCTGGGTACGGGTACCGGTACCCGTACCCGGCCAGGTATGGGTAGCCGTTTGCGACCCTGGTGCGGCCGGGTACGGGTACGGGTAGACCGTGAGTCACTGGTGAGTCACCGTTTGTCACTCATTTTGATTAGGGTACGGGTAGGGAACGGGTACCCGTACCCGGTCGGGTATGGGTACGGGTACTCATTTGCAACCCTGGTGCGGCCGGGTACGGGTACGGGTAAGGAATCAAAACCCGTTTGCGACCTCTGGCGAGCGGTCCTCCATCCAGAAGTAGCGGTCCACACACAGGTGGCTCAACGCAAGGGA
Source organism: Lethenteron reissneri (assembly GCF_015708825.2). Taxonomy (NCBI): domain Eukaryota; kingdom Metazoa; phylum Chordata; class Hyperoartia; order Petromyzontiformes; family Petromyzontidae; genus Lethenteron; species Lethenteron reissneri. Next base: position 37,924 of record NW_026891263.1, on the reverse strand, counting down.
GCTCTGCTGATGGCACCACGGCAGTGGAGACTGGCCTAGAGGTGGTGACAACCAACGCCCATGGAATGACGCACTCGCCAGAAGGCCGTGGTGCTGATGGGACGTGTCAAAGAACAACCGTTATAGTTTTATTTGGAGGGACAAATATGGGGAGGCTGATTGCCAGCTCGGCTCTTTTGCTACTTATTTCCACAACGAGGTGTTTTTTTGTGGTTTGCGTCATAAAGACTCGGTGGTTTCACACGATGCACGGAAGCGTGGCAGGAGCACTCAGCCTTTGCGCATTCCGCAAAAAAACTACGGGGACTCTTCGACTCACGAGCATTTGACTTACGAAGTTTCAGAGATACGAACAAACCTGTCCGTGTGTCCAGTTGCCCGTTTGTGGGGTGGAGTTGAAAGGGGTCGCCCCCCGCCAGAGGAACGTGGAATTCCCACCATCGGGCTCAGGGCTGTAAAACCGGACACGAGCACCGCCGCTCACCCGAGCAGCGAATCGCTTCTACCTCGACTTGATCCGTGAAAACAAACTCGCGTGACGTGACCCTGCGAACGCGTCCGACGCGCCGAGACGCGACGGGGCGGGTCGCGTGCGCTGGGCTAAGGCGCCGGGGGGGTAACCGACACCTCTTCCCGACTCTATGGGAACCTCATTTGCCAGTAAAAATATGATAATTGGTTTTTTACCCTTCTATCTGGCAACAAAACTGACGCCTTTTGGCGTCATCTGGTCCAACCCATGTGAGACTAGGCTCTAAGGAAAGCTGTCTCGGGTGAGGACCAATCAACTTCAAGGACAGTGCACATTATCAGAGTTATGTTCTTTTTTTTTTTTCTTGTTTCTTTCGGTAAAGTCACGTAGAAGGGAAGTAATAAAATAATAAAAATAAAACATAATAAAACAATTCTCACGACGTTTCGGCTACAACGCAAGCAGCCGTCTTCAGGTGAAGAATGAGACACTACCAAACTAGGAGCTTATATATAAGCTGCATTGGGGGTTGAAGAGCGCCTTACCAAAAAGAATGTGCATGTGAAGAGGAATTTAGCATATTCATGGAAAATGCGTAGGCGTTGGGCGGGGGGGTGTCAAAGTCATATTATGCCCATGCATTATGCAGGATCAGCAGCAACCAAGGGGGGTGCAGGGATTAGCAGTAACAAAGGGAAGGAATGTTAATGATATGTAGCTGCAGTTACTCAACAACCACGTAGAAAACTAAAGTATAAACTACATAAAAAACTAAAGTATAAACTGCATCGCACCATCAGTATACTTACTATACTCTATAATAAGCTGAGTTACTAACAGCAAGTAATACATTACCATTCTACCTCGTAAAAATTCTATAATATGCTTCCATCTAGACCTTATTCTCTTACATCACACGAGCATATACCGTACTATATACTGCCATAGATAAACCCAACATTAAATTATATACTGTATTGCTGTAAACCAACCTATATCTTATACATTTAATATAACACTATGTATTATATAATTTAATGTTGGGTTTATCTATGGCAGTATATAGTACGGTATATGCTCGTGTGATGTAAGAGAATAAGGTCTAGATGGAAGCATATTATAGAATTTTTACGAGGTAGAATGGTAATGTATTACTTGCTGTTAGTAACTCAGCTTATTATAGAGTATAGTAAGTATACTGATGGTGCGATGCAGTTTATACTTCAGTTTTTTATGTAGTTTATACTTTAGTTTTCTACGTGGTTGTTGAGTAACTGCAGCTACATATCATTAACATTCCTTCCCTTTGTTACTGCTAATCCCTGCACCCCCCTTGGTTGCTGCTGATCCTGCATAATGCATGGGCATAATATGACTTTGACACCCCCCCGCCCAACGCCTACGCATTTTCCATGAATATGCTAAATTCCTCTTCACATGCACATTCTTTTTGGTAAGGCGCTCTTCAACCCCCAATGCAGCTTATATATAAGCTCCTAGTTTGGTAGTGTCTCATTCTTCACCTGAAGACGGCTGCTTGCGTTGTAGCCGAAACGTCGTGAGAATTGTTTTATTATGTTTTATTTTTATTATTTTATTACTTCCCTTCTACGTGACTTTACCGAAAGAAACAAGAAGATGAATCCCTGCAGTCACGAAAGCTTTAAATCGAAAATTATGTTCTTTTGTTTGTATTATGACTGCAGGTATTGTGGTCCATGCAAACATAACTCCTTGTAAAAAGGTGTCAGTTTTGTTGCCAGATAGAAGGGTAAAAAACCAATTATCACCTCTTCCCGAGTCGTGGAAGAGTAGGCCAAAAGATATACCCTCCATCAAGGGGGGGGGGGGCGGTCGCTCTTGCCGTGCGCGTGTCCTTCCGCAGCGCCGAGGGCCGGGCCAGCCGGGCGGCGCGGTGCGATTGTTCCGCACGGCGGCGCCGGAGATCTTCTCTGACGTGCAGCGCAGCGAGACGCACGACGGCTCCCCGCCACGCCGCACCCCCATCGTCCTCCTGCAGCAGCAGCTCCACCACCACCAGCAGGTCCACCAGCAGCAGGTCCACCACCAGCAGCTCCACCACCAGCAGCTCCACCACCAGCAGCAGCAGCTCCACCACCAGCAGCAGCAGCAGCTCCACCACCAGCAGCTCCACCACCAGCAACACCACCACCAGCAGCACCACCAGCAGCTCCACCATAAGCAGCTCCACCACCAGCAGCTCCACCACCAGCAGCTCCACCACCAGCAGCTCCACCACCAGCAGCACCACCACCAGCAGCAGCAGCTCCACCACCACCAGCACCAGCAGCAACAACAACAGCAGCTCCACCACCAGCAGCTCCACCACCAGCAGCTCCACCACCAGCACCACCAGCAGCTCCACCACCAGCAGCTCCACCACCAGCAGCAACTCCACCAACAGCAACTCCACCAACACCACCAGCAGCTCCACCAGCAGCAGCAGCAGCACCACCAGCAGCAACAGCAGCTCCACCACCAGCAGCTCCACCACCAGCAGCTCCACCAACAGCAGCAGCAGCAGGAGCAGCAGCAGGAGCAGCAGCTGCAGCAGCAGCAGCAACAGCAGCAGCAGCAGCTGCAGCAGCACCAGCAGCAGCAGCAGCAACAACACCACCAGCAGCAGCAGCAGCAACAGCAGCAGCAACAGCAGCAGCAGCAGCAACAGCAGCAGCAGCAGCAGCCGATGCTGCCAGCGTGGTCGTCCTGCATGGTTCTCAAGGGGTCTCAGATTCCAGCTGGGCTCTGCAGGACTCTGGCGGGTTCCTCCACCACCTCCACCACCTCCACCACCTCCTCCACCACCTCCTCTACCTCCACCACCTCCACCACCTCCACCACCTCCTCCACCACCTCCTCCACCTCCACCACCGTCTCCACCACCTCCTCCTCCACCACCTCCTCCACCTCCACCTCCTCGTCGCACTACTGCCGCTGGTGCTCACCGGCCTCCCCGAGGACGGCTGCTGCTAAGAGGAGCAAAGCGATCTTGCGCGAGAGACGCCGGGTGAGAGGCCACGATCCCCTAGGTTGACTCAGACTAAAATCAAACTTGGGGGGGGGGGGGGTGACATGGTTCAGCGGTGGCACGTTCGAGATTCGGTTCGGATCTCGCAGGCCACCCCGGCCATTACTGCGGTCATTGTGGTTGCGGGCACGGCATGGCCCAAATCAGCGACATTGTAAACACCGGCGCTGTCCCTGTATCAATGGGGATTGCAGCTGCCAGCGGCAGTCTCCTCCATACTGGCCCGACTGCAGCCCAGGTGTCACGTGGTGACAGCTGCCGCTGGGGGAGGTGGCGGTTGCCCTTTCAAATGTGTAAAGTCGCTTGTCGTCACGTGAAGGGATGTGAAAATCAAATTGTTGTTTAACTTAAAACTCGGATCCATCCGCCCGTCCGTGTGTCCATCCTCCCACGTGCCCGTCTCTCTCGCGTTCCACAAGTGGATGCTTTGAGTGACTTCGCGTGATCGTGACCTGCGGTTTGGTCGTTGTTGAACGCGGTACGGGGTGACCAGAGGTCGCAACCGGGTACCCGATACCCTACCCGATACCCGGCTACCCGTACCCGGCCGGGTGAGGGTACGGGTACCCGTTTGCGACCCTGGTGCGGCCGGGTACGGGTACGGGTAAGGAATCAAAACCCGTTTGCGACCTCGGGTGGTAGGTGGCTAGGAGTTGGTCGGAATGCTCTAAAGCCCTCGCTCTGAGCTCCCAGGCCTGCCACGCAGTGGCGTGGGCACCGTGACGGGTCTTTGACTTCTGTTGAGTGCACGATGCTGCCCCCCGTTGTGTTTCTCTCGTTTGCTTCAGCGCCGTCGCGATGGTTTGGAGTTGTGAGTGCACCGCTGCACTGTCCTCTAGTTTGCCGTTTAAGTTGTGTTCCTTAAATGTTTTATTTCGATTTAAAGCTTTCGTGACTGCAGGGATTCATCTTCTTGGTTCTTTCAGTAAAGTCGTCACGTAGAAGGGAAATAATAAAAGAATAAAAATAAAACATAATAAAATAATTCTCACGACGTTTCGGCCACAACGCAAGCAGCCGTCCTCAGGTGAAGAACAGGTCTGTCGGAAAGACAGCGTCTGAATGAAACACCACCAGGCTTGGAGTGTATATTTAAGCTGGGTTGGAGGGGGAAGAGCGCCTTGACAAAAAAATTACTGGGGGCCTCACAGTACCTGTCGCCCAGGGGCTACTGGGGGGGGGGGGGGGGTGTGGGGGCTGTTCTTCTAAGGGCACGGGAAGGGTGCGGGTCAAGAGGTCACGTGGGGCGCAGTCACGTGTCTACCCCACCTGGCAATCTTCCCATCAGCATCAGGGCCCCTGACTTCTCATCGTGAACTGTCGGGGGGCCCGCCACGACTCTACGGACACTGCCTCTCCTCCCTCTCTCTCTCTCTCTGGTAGAGTTGGAGGGGGTGGGGGTGGCTTCAGGACGACCGCAATCCTTTGCAGGACAATGTAATGACTGTGCAGGCGTTACGTTGAGTTTGGTCAGGGCAGCACGGCGATGAGGGATGATAACCGATGGACGCAGATGGAGCGATAAGATCGGAGCTCATGGGCAGAAAAACCTCGGTGGCTTTTTGGCATCTCAGCTATGATTGAAGGGAGGCTTTGAGCCAGCAGTGGGTAGAGCATAGCTGATGGCGTATTTGCGGATTTCGATTCGCTCTAAAGTGCTGAGGAATTTTGAACGCGTATCCATTTTATGCAACTTTTATTTAAAGGTTTCAACAGTCAACACGTAACCAAACGTGGTAATTACAAAACCACATTTTACATTCCAAAAGAAGTCATTAACCAGTCCCCCAGTAGTTGACATTGGAGGTGCATTACGCTCTGCTCCAGAAATGTTTCTCTCAAAATCTTAACAACGAAATATTTTTGTTATTTTTGTTTTCACTTTTCCGGGAACCATTTTGACAAACCACGTCCCCATTTATCCTTATTGGTCCTTATTTTATCCAAAGATATTTTTGTATAAAGCTCTCATCGGATTGATTGTAAGGATATATGGGTGCAATAAACATAGTGATGGAATAAAATAAAAAAATAGGATTTACCCTTTCTGAGGTATTAAGAGGTTTCAAACACCAAATGGACCCCTATCACAAGGCATCCAGTCTGCACTAACCACACAGACTTGCGGTAAACCGTTGAAACAATATACTTCGGTAATGTATGCATCGTCCTTTAAATCGATTGGCCTATACAACAACATGGATTCTTATGATGAGTGTATCACGTTCGAGTTGCGGTGCCTTCTGCTAATAATTCCTAACTCCAAGCCAGCACGGTAACATTCTGTTAAACATCGAGAGGCCTGGTCGTAGGAGAGACTGTGAACACTGCTGAAATATTCTCTCTTCACGTGAATCAACATCCAAATCGGAGACTTTTGTAACATTTTATCTGTCACAGTGTTCGCTGTTCGTAACGACACCGTACTCTTCTGCACCTCACAGCGGGGCAAATTGTCTGAAATGTTCAGTGATTAAGGTTTCAGTCGTGAGGGAGTGTCTGTTAATATTGTCGGCTTATTAAAGTTATTCACTGTTCTTGATTCTTTCGGTAAAGTCACGTAGAAAGGAAATAAAAAAAAAAAAAAAACATTATGTTTATTTTATTTTATAAAAAAATGAATAATAATAAAATATTAAAAATAAAACTTTAAAATGTTTTCTTTTTTTAATTTTATTATTTCCCTTCTACGTGACTTTCCCGAAAGAACCAAGAAGATGAATCCCTGCAGTCACGAAAGCTTTAAATCGAAATGTATTCACTTTTATGTTGTCTCCAAAGCAGTTTGTGGCATGCGGTAACCTTGATTTGTGTCCTGTTACAAGCCATGTCTCAATTTACAGAATGTAGTTTTATTAATCACACCTCATCATCACCACTCATTGTGAAATTATTTAGCCCTCTCCAGTTGATGTAATTAATGCGATGAGTGTTCTATGTTGGATCATTTAGAGGGCTTCAATCGACGGGCTTGAAAAACTCCGGCTACAGCTTATAAAACTGTCATCTCTTTACACAAAAAATGTGGTGCAGTTTGCCCTAATGACGTCATGTCACGGGATTAAGTGTCCATTACAATCTTGTCGGAGAACAGAGCACCACCCCGTGTTAGAGAACAACCCGCAGAAGCATGCTACGTGGAACTACCACCAGGAGCCACAGCTTCCCTACACGCATGGCGAACAAACCAATATATATCTTCTCGGTTCATTCGGTAAAGTCACGTAGAAGGGAAATAATAAAATAATAAAAATAAAACAATACAATTCTCACGACGTTTCGGCCACAACGCAAGAAGCCGTTCTCAGGTGAAGAACAGGTCTGTCGGGAAGACAGCGTCTGAATGAAACACCCCAGGCTTGGAGCGTATATTTAAGCTGGGTTGGAGGAGGAAGAGCGCCTTGACAAAATAATTTGCATATCAAGAGGAATTTTGCATATTTATGGGAAATGCAGATATGGGATTAGTCACTACTTGTGAAATGCGTAGGAGGTGGGCAGGGGTTTTTAAAGTCATATTATGCCCGTGCATTATGCCGGATTAGCAGCATGAAAGGGAGGGGATAGGGGTAACATTAATAAAGGGAAGGAATGTTTTTATTATTTTAATATTTCCCTTCTACCGAAAGAACCATGAAGATGAATCCCTGCAGTCACGAAAGCTTTAAATCGAAATTCAAACCAATATTTTTAATTCTGAGACCCAGAATTATTTGACTAATCAACTTCAAGATGGCAAATTTCGTGCAGTCAACTCACTGGACTTAAGAAGCCAATGTATCCACGCTTGGGCAGCTGACACATGGATTTAAATGCAACATCTCTTTGGTTGCTATATCAATGTTTCTGAGCCCTGAGCCAATTTCAGTAGAAGACCTCCTCAAATTTCGATTTAAAGCTTTCGTGACTGCAGGGATTCATCTTCTTGGTTCTTTCGGTAAAGTCACGTAGAATGGAAATAATAAAATAAAATAAACATTATAAAATAATATAATAAAATATTTTATTATGCTTAAATTGTATAATTATATAATTTGTATTATTTATAATAATATATTTAATGTTTTATTTTTATTATTTTATTATTTCCATTCTACGTGACTTTACCGAAAGAACCAAGAAGATGAATCCCTGCAGTCACGAAAGTCACCTAGAAGGGAAATAATAAAATAAAGCATTAAAAAGTAATATAATAATATATTTCATTATGCTTAATTTCTAAAATTTTCTTATTTTAATTATTTATAATAATATATTTTATTATATTTTTATTATTTTGTTATTTCCATTCTACGTGACTTTACCGAAAGAACCAAGAAAATGGACGTCCTCAAACTTGGTTTTTTGACTAACATGACCATTTCAAAGGCCCTTCCCCCCATCTTGTTCGACCACATTCAGTCCGCCGCCGCCGTCGCCGCCGCGTGCATTCTCACCGACCCTCCTGGCGACGCTCCCTTTGCGCAAATCCCCAGCAGCATCTCGAGCTGCCTCTCCAACCTCCTCGCCCGCTTCGTCTCGTTCCCCCCACGCTGCCTGCGCCCTTCCTGCTCCTGCCGCCGCCGCCTCGCGGCACCGGCCAGAAGCTTCCAGATGTAGGCGGCCTCCTTCGTGTCGTGGTGGGCCAGGCACGGCAGAATCAGGTGACCGACGCTGTCCACGAATCGCAGGGTCGCGTCCACGCACGCGTACTCCGGCTGGGGCGGCGGGTTAGACGACGGAGGCTCGGCACCATCTTCCCCTGCGGAGGGAAGAGAGGCGACGCGTCTTGCTACCGGCATACGACGTTTCGATTGCAACACAAGCAATCGTCATCAGGTGTAAATGAAATGCAATCACCCAGTACGGCATCTACTGCCCTCCGAAGCCAGCAGCTGCTTCTCCGACTATGCCATCGATCTACGGTTGCCGCTAAAACGATACGTTCGTATGAAACACGTGAACGAGAGAGCGGTCATCGCAAGCGGCTCACCTGCCGGCCTCGCGTCGCCATGCTCCCGACTCCGCACGGACGCCCGTCGCTCGTGGCAGGACCAGCAGAGCGCGTCGTGCGTGGAGGCCCCGGGCAGCAGCTGCACGGAGCCCGGAGTGAAGCAGTTTGTGTGCGGGCGGCACGCGGCATCGGCCGATACCTCCGGGGAGAAGAATCCCCAAGGGCACGGGGCGCAGTGCGTGTCTTCGTGCGGGGATCCTGCGGTGCCGAGCAGAGCGTGAGATGGGGGTGCACGGGCAGACAGAGAGAGAGAATGTAGAGATGCGTAGAGAGAGAGAGAAAGATGAGAAGAGAATAGGCATTGATTGGCGCTGGGAGATGGCTGGGAGATAGCTGGGCGATGGGAAAGTGGTGATAAGATTCCCCGACTTGACGACTAAATACATTTACAAATGACACATTTATAAATAACGCGACCTAACCCAAGAACCTTTATTATGAACAAATGAATGATCATCAGACGGATGCATGTAGGAACCAATTAATGTCCGAGTGGGGTAGAAAGCTCGTGCTGGGCACGCAGAAGCTCTATCCCGATGGGCAACTGGTGATTGGAGCCAACAGAACAAATGAAATAATGCGCAAATGATTTCACCTCTCCACGAATGAATAGGTCATGTGCACTCGCGCCTTTAGCGAGGACATCCTACCTGTGCATGTACGAGCCGAGCGACATGCAGAACCAAGTACTACAATGAATGAAGAATGCATGAACGGGGAGTGTGGGCGTTCGTGCATTTTTGTTGATGGGGGAGGTCACGCGGAAGGAACTGTCATCGATTCAACTAATTAAATAAGACGCAATAATTGAGTAGCGTCTTGGTACGAGCGAATCGATCGCCGAATGAACCGCGACGACACACGTGGTGTATCCGCCCCCCGCCCCCCGTGCGTGCCTTTGGTGACGACGCCGTGCCCAGCGGCGCAGCTTCTGTGCGGCACGCAGAACTCCTGTAGCAGGAAGGTGCCCGGCTCGCACTCGCACACGCGGTCGTGCGTGGGGCTGCATTCCTTCGCGAGCCGCTGACCCTCCTTGCACCCCGGGCCGCAGTAGAGACACCGGTCCAGGGAGTTCCAGAACTGGGTGTAGTGGCGTGGCGGGCACCGAGTGCAACGTGCCTCCACGTGGGACGCGTCCTCCAGCTGCTGCTGCTGCCCCTCCACGGCCTTCGTGGAGAACGGCAGCGAGACGCGGTGGCCCGGGGGACACAGCCCGTACGGATGGGACGGAGAAGGCTTCTTCGCGTCGTCTGCCGACACCGTCGACGCCGCTGCCGCCCCCGTCGTCGCCACCAGCAGCATTGTCGCGATGACGGTGGTCATCGTCGTCGTCATTGTCGCTGGCGTAGCCCCGACGCGACCTACGAAGGGGGGTGCGGGAGCGCGCACGGTTGTGTTCAAGCGCAGGTGGGAGACGTGACGTCGTCGGTGCGTGGTCACGCGACCGGTGAGAGATGGCCGTGGATTGGGGGGAGGTCTTCATTTCCGCGGAGGATCGAGCGTGGCTGACGACGACGACGACGACGATGTGGAGATCAGCAGGCAGGGGGTATCGCCGGCCATTCGATCAGCAGCGGCAGAGAGACGCAACGAGACGAAGGGAAAACGACCGAATTCAAGCGCGAGTTCACAGTCGATGGGGATAAAAAATGACACGAATGATCCATTCTTCTGGAATCTTCTCGACACAATCGGATCGGCACTGCACCATAGACTCAACACAGTCCATAGACTCAACACTGTCCATAGACTCAACACTGTCCATAGACTCAACACTGCACCATAGACTCAACACTGTCCATAGACTCAACACTGCACCATGGACTCAACACTGCACCATAGACTCAGCACTGCACCATAGACTCAACACTATCCATAGACTCAACACTATCCATAGACTCAACACTGCCCATAGACTCAACACTGCACCATAGACTCAACACTGCCATAGACTCAACACTGCCCATAGACTCAACACTATCCATAGACTCAACACTATCCATAGACTCAACACTGCCCATAGATTCAACACTGCACCATAGACTCAACACTGCACCATAGACTCAACACTGCACCATAGACTCAACACTGCACGATAGACTCAACACTGCACGATAGACTCAGCACTGCACCACAGACTCAAAACTACACCATAGACTCAACACTGCACCATAGACTCAACACTGCACCATGGACTCAACACTGCACCATAGACTCAGCACTGCACCATAGACTCAACACTATCCATAGACTCAACACTATCCATAGACTCAACACTGCCCATAGACTCAACACTGCACCATAGACTCAACACTGCCATAGACTCAACACTGCCCATAGACTCAACACTATCCATAGACTCAACACTATCCATAGACTCAACACTGCCCATAGATTCAACACTGCACCATAGACTCAACACTGCACCATAGACTCAACACTGCACCATAGACTCAACACTGCACGATAGACTCAACACTGCACGATAGACTCAGCACTGCACCACAGACTCAAAACTACACCATAGACTCAACACTGCACCATAGACTCAACACTGCACCATAGACTCAACACGGCACCATAGACTCAACACTGCACCATAGACTCAACACTGCACCATAGACTCAACACTGCACCATAGACTCAACACTGCCCATAGACTCAACACTGCACCATAGACTCAACACTGCACCATAGACTCAACACTGCACCATAGACTCAACACGGCACCATAGACTCAACACTGCACCATAGACTCAACACTGCACCATAGACTCAACACTGCACCATAGACTCAACACTGCCCATAGACTCAACACTGCACCATAGACTCAACACTGCACCATAGACTCAACACTGCACCATAGACTCAACACGGCACCATAGACTCAACACTGCACCATAGACTCAACACTGCACCATAGACTCAACACTGCACCATAGACTCAACACTGCACCATAGACTCAACACTGCACCATAGACTCAACACTGCCCATAGACTCAACACTGCACCATAGACTCAACACTGCACCATAGACTCAACACTGCACCATAGACTCAACACTGCACCATAGACTCAACACTGCACCATAGACTCAACACTGCACCATAGACTCACACTGCCCATAGACTCAACACTGCACCATAGACTCAACACTGCACCATAACTCAACACTGCCCATAGACTCAACACTGCCATAGACTCAACACTGCACCATAGACTCAACACTGCACCATAGACTCAACACTGCACATAGACTCAACACTGCCCATAGACTCAACACTGCACCATAACTCAACACTGCCCATAGACTAACACTGCCATAGACTCAACACTGCACCATAGACTCAACACTGCACCATAGACTCAACACTGCCCATAGACTCAACATGCAATAGACTCAACACTGCACTAGACTCAACACTGCCCATAGACTCAACACTGCACCATAGACTCAACAGCACATAGACTCAACACTGCACCATAGACTCAACACTGCCATAGACTCAACACTGCACCATAGACTCACACTGCACCATAGACTCAACACTGCCCATAGACTCAACATGCACCATAGACTCAACACTGCACCATAGACTCAACACTGCACATAGACTCAACACTGCACCATAGACTCAACACTGCACCATAGACTCAACACTGCCCATAGACTCAACACTGCACCATAGACTCAAACACTGCACCATAGACTCAACACTGCACCATAGACTCAACACTGCACATAGACTCAACACTGCCCATAGACTCAACACTGCCATAGACTCAACACTGCCATAGACTCAACACTGCACCCAGACTCAAACTGCACCATAGACTCAACACTGCACCATAGACTCAACACTGCACCAGACTCAACACTGCCCATAGACTCACACTGCACCATAGACTCAACACCATAGACTCACACTACCATAGACTCAACACTGCCATAGACTCAACACTGCACCATAGACTCAACACTGCCATAGACTCAACACTGCACCATAGACTCAACACTGCACCATAGACTCAACACTGCACATAGACTCAACACTGCACCATAGACTCAACACTGCACCATAGACTCACACTGCCCCATAGACTCAACACTGCACCATAGACTCAACACTGCACCATAGATCAACAACACACCATAGACTCAACACTGCACATAGACTCAACACTGCACATAGACTCAACACTGCACATAGACTCAACACTGCCCATAGACTCAACACTGCACCATAGACTCAACACTGCATAGACTCAACACTGCACCATAGACTCAACACTGCACCATAGACTCAACACTGCACCATAGACTCACACTGCACCATAGACTCAACACTGCCCATAGACTCAACACTGCACCATAGACTCACTGCACCATAGACTCAACACTGCACATAGACTCAACACTGCACCATAGACTCAACACTGCACCATAGACTCAACACTGCCCATAGACTCAACACTGCACCATAGACTCAACACTGCACCATAGACTCAACACTGCACCATAGACTCAACACTGCACATAGACTCAACACTGCACCATAGACTCAACACTGCACATAGACTCAACACTGCACATAGACTCACACTGCACCATAGACTCAAACTACACCATAGACTCAACACTGCACCATAGACTCAACACTGCACCATAGACTCAACACTGCACCATAGACTCACACTGCACCATAGACTCAACACTATCCATAGACTCAACACTACCATAGACTCAACACTGTCATAGACTCAACACTGCACCATAGACTCAACACTGCCATAGACTCAACACTGCCATAGACTCAACACTGTCATAGACTCAACACTACCATAGACTCAACACTGCCCATAGACTCAACACTGCACCATAGACTCAACACTGCACATAGACTCAACACTGCACCATAGACTCAACACTGCACATAGACTCAACACTGCACATAGACTCGCACTGCACAGACTCAAACACACCATAGACTCAACACTGCACCATAGACTCAACACTGCACCATAGACTCAACACGGCACCATAGACTCAACACTGCACCATAGACTCAACACTGCACCATAGACTCAACACTGCACCATAGACTCAACACTGCCCATAGACTCAACACTGCACCATAGACTCAACACTGCACCATAGACTCAACACTGCACCATAGACTCAACACGGCACCATAGACTCAACACTGCACCATAGACTCAACACTGCACCATAGACTCAACACTGCACCATAGACTCAACACTGCCCATAGACTCAACACTGCACCATAGACTCAACACTGCACCATAGACTCAACACTGCACCATAGACTCAACACTGCACCATAGACTCAACACTGCACCATAGACTCAACACTGCACCATAGACTCAACACTGCACCATAGACTCAACACTGCAATAGACTCAACACTGCACCATAGACTCAACACTGCCCATAGACTCAACACTGCACCATAGACTCAACACTGCACCATAGACTCAACACTGCACCATAGACTCAACACTGCACCATAGACTCAACACTGCACCATAGACTCACACTGCCCATAGACTCAACACTGCACCATAGACTCAACACTGCACCAAACTCAACACTGCCCATAGACTCAACACTGAACCATAGACTCAACACTGCACCATAGACTCAACACTGCACCATAGACTCAACACTGCACATAGACTCAACACTGCACCATAGACTCAACACTGCACCATAAACTCAACACTGACCCATAGACTCAACACTGAACCATAGACTCAACACTGCACCATAGACTCAACACTGCACCATAGACTCAACACTGCACATAGACTCAACACTGCACATAGACTCAACACTGCCATAGACTCAACACTGCACCATAGACTCAAACTGCAGCATAGACTCAACACTGCACCATAGACTCAACACTGCACCATAGACTCAACACTGCACCATAGACTCACACTGCACCATAGACTCAACACTGCCCATAGACTCAACACTGCACCATAGACTCACACTGCCCATAGACTCAACACTGCACCATAGACTCAACACTGCACCATAGACTCAACACTGCACCATAGACTCAACACCTGCACCATAGACTCAACACTGCACCATAGACTCAACACTGCACATAGACTCAACACTGCACCATAGACTCAACACTGCACCATAGACTCAACACTGCACCATAGACTCAACACTGCACCATAGACTCAACACTGCACCCATAGACTCAACACTGCACCATAGACTAACACTGCACCATAGACTCAACACTGCACCATAGACTCAACACTGCAGCATAGACTCAACACTGCACCATATACTCAACACTGCACCATAGACTCAACACTGCACCATAGACTCAACACTGCCCATAGACTCAACACTGCACCATAGACTCAACACTGCCCATAGACTCAACACTGCACCATAGACTCAACACTGCACCATAGACTCAACACTGCCCATAGACTCAACACTGTCCCATAGACTCAACACTGCACCATAGACTCAACACTGCACCATAGACTCAACACTGCACCATAGACTCAACACTGCCCATAGACTCAACACTGCACCATAGACTCAACACTGCACCATAGACTCAACACTGCACCATAGACTCAACACTGCACCATAGACTCAACACTGCACCATAGACTCAACACTGCCCATGACTAACACTGCACCATAGATTCAACACTGCACCATAGACTCAGCACTGCCCCATAGACTCAACACTGCACCATAGACTCAACACTGTCCCATAGACTCAACACTGCCCCATAGACTCAACACTGCACCATAGACTCAACACTGCCCCATAGACTCAACACTGCACCATAGACTCAGCACTGCCCCATAGACTCAGCACTGCCCATAGACTCAACACTGCACCATAGACTCAGCACTGCCCATAGACTCAACACTGCACCATAGACTCAACACTGCACCATAGACTCAGCACTGCCCCCATAGACTCAACACTGCACCATAGACTCAACACAGCCCCATAGACTCAACACTGCACCATAGACTCAACACTGCCCCATAGACTCAACACTGCACCATAGACTCAGCATGCCCCATAGACTCAACACGGCACCATAGACTGCAACTCAACACTGCCCATAAGACTAACAATGCCCCCATAGACTCAGCACTGCACAATAGACTCAACACTGCACCATAGATCAACACTGCCATAGACTCAACACTGTCCATAGACCGACACTGCACCATAGATCGACACTGCCCATAGACTAAACACTGCACCATAGTAATCAAAACCTGCACCCATAGACTCAACACTTGCACCATAGACTCAACACCTATCCATAGACTCAACACTATCCATAGACTCAACACTGCCCATATAGATTTCAACACTGCACCATTAGATTCAACACTGCACCATGGGACTCAAACACTGCACCATAGACTCAACACTGCAGATAGACTTCAACACTGCCCGATTAGACTAGCACTGCCCAGACTCAAAATACACAATTAGACTCAACACTGGCACAATGACCAACACGCACATAGACTCAACACGGCACCATGACTCAACACTGCACATAGACTCAACACTGCACCATAGACTCAACACTGCACCATAGACTGCGAACACTGCCCCATAGCACTCAACACTGCCACCATAGACTCAACACTGCACCATAGACTCAACACTGCACCATAGACTCAACACTGCACCATAGACTCAACACTGCACCATAGACTCAACACTGCACCACAGACTCAACACTGCACCATAGACTCAACACTGCCCATAGACTCAACACTGCACCATAGACTCAACACTGCACCATAGACTCAACACTGCACATAGACTCAACACGGCACCATAGACTCAACACTGCACCATAGACTCAACACTGCACCATAGACTCAACACTGCACCATAGACTCAACACTGCACCATAGACTCAACACTGCACCATAGACTCAACACTGCCCATAGACTCAACACTGCACCATAGACTCAACACTGCACCATAGACTCAACACTGCACCATAGACTCAACACTGCACCATAGACTCAACACTGCACCATAGACTCAACACTGCACCATAGACTCAGCACTGCCCATATACTCAACACTGCACCACAGACTCAACACTGCACCATAAACTCAACACTGCCCCATAGACTCAACACTGAACCATAGACTCAACACTGCACCATAGACTCAACACTGCACCATAGACTCAACACTGCACAATAGACTCAACACTGCACCATAGACTCAACACTGCACCATAAACTCAACACTGCCCCATAGACTCAACACTGAACCATAGACTCAACACTGCACCATAGACTCAACACTGCACCATAGACTCAACACTGCACCATAGACTCAACACTGCACAATAGACTCAACACTGCACAATAGACTCAACACTGCCCATAGACTCAACACTGCACCATAGACTCAACACTGCAGCATAGACTCAACACTGCACCATAGACTCAACACTGCACCATAGACTCAACACTGCACCATAGACTCAGCACTGCACCATAGACTCAACACTGCCCATAGACTCAACACTGCACCATAGACTCAGCACTGCACCATAGACTCAACACTGCACAATAGACTCAACACTGCACCATAGACTCAACACTGCACCATAGACTCAACACTGCCCATAGACTCAACACTGCACCATAGACTCAAGACTGCACCATAGACTCAACACTGCACCATAGACTCAACACTGCCCATAGACTCAACACTGCCCCATAGACTCAACACTGCAGCATAGACTCAACACTGCAGCATAGACTCAACACTGCACCATAGACTCAACACTGCACCATAGACTCAACACTGCCCATAGACTCAACACTGCACCATAGACTCAACACTGCCCATAGACTCAACACTGCCCATAGACTCAACACTGCACCATAGACTCAACACTGCCCATAGACTCAACACTGTCCATAGACTCAACACTGCACCATAGACTCAACACTGCACCATAGACTCAACACTGCACCATAGACTCAACACTGCACCATAGACTCAACACTGCACCATAGACTCAACACTGCACCATATACTCAACACTGCACCATAGACTCAACACTGCACCATAGACTCAACACTGCACCATAGACTCAACACTGCACCATAGACTCAACACTGCCCATAGACTCAACACTGCACCATAGATTCAACACTGCACCATAGACTCAGCACTGCCCCATAGACTCAACACTGCACCATAGACTCAACACTGTCCCATAGACTCAACACTGCCCCATAGACTCAACACTGCACCATAGACTCAACACTGCCCCATAGACTCAACACTGCACCATAGACTCAGCACTGCCCCATAGACTCAGCACTGCCCATAGACTCAACACTGCACCATAGACTCAGCACTGCCCATAGACTCAACACTGCACCATAGACTCAACACTGCACCATAGACTCAGCACTGCCCCATAGACTCAACACTGCACCATAGACTCAACACAGCCCCATAGACTCAACACTGCACCATAGACTCAACACTGCCCCATAGACTCAACACTGCACCATAGACTCAGCACTGCCCCATAGACTCAGCACTGCCCATAGACTCAACACTGCCCATAGACTCAACACTGCCCATAGACTCAGCACTGCACCATAGACTCAACACTGCACCATAGACTCAACACTGCCCATAGACTCAACACTGTCCATAGACTCGACACTGCACCATAGACTCGACACTGCACCATAGACTCAACACTGCACCATAGACTCAACACTGCACCATAGACTCAACACTGCACCATAGACTCAACACTGCACCATAGACTCAACACTGCACCATAGACTCAACACTGTCCAGACTCAACGCTGCACATAGACTCAACACTGCCCATAGACTCAACACTGCACCATAGACTCAACACTGTCCATAGACTCAACACTGCCCATAGACTCAACACTGCACCATAGACTCAACACTGTCCAGACTCAACGCTGCACATAGACTCAACACTGCACCATAGACTCAACACTGTCCATAGACTCAACACTGCCCATAGACTCAACACTGCACCATAGACTCAACACTGTCCAGGCTCAACGCTGCACATAGACTCAACACTGCACCATACACTCAACACTGCCCATAGACTCAACACTGCCCATAGACTCAACGCTGCACATAGACTCAACACTGCACATAGACTCAACACTGCACCATAGACTCAACACTGCCCATAGACTCAACACTGTCCATAGACTCAACACTGTCCATAGACTCAACACTGCACCATAGACTCAACACTGTCCATAGACTCAACACTGCACCATAGACTCAACACTGCACCATAGACTCAACACTGCACCATAAACTCAACACTGCACCATAGACTCAACACTGCACCATAGACTCAACACTGCCCATAGACTCAACACTGCCCATAGACTCAACACTGCACCATAGACTCAACACTGTCCATAGACTCAACACTGCCCATAGACTCAACACTGCACCATAGACTCAACACTGTCCAGACTCAACGCTGCACAGACTCAACACTGCACCATAGACTCAACACTGTCCATAGACTCAACACTGCCCATAGACTCAACACTGCACCATAGACTCAACACTGTCCAGACTCAACGCTGCACCATAGACTCAACACTGCACCATAGACTCAACACTGCCCATAGACTCAACACTGCCCATAGACTCAACACTGCACCATAGACTCAACACTGTCCATAGACTCAACACTGCCCATAGAATCAACACTGCACCATAGACTCAACACTGTCCAGACTCAACGCTGCACAGACTCAACACTGCACCATAGACTCAACACTGTCCATAGACTCAACACTGCCCATAGACTCAACACTGCACCATAGACTCAACACTGTCCAGACTCAACGCTGCACCATAGACTCAACACTGCACCATACACTCAACACTGCCCATAGACTCAACACTGCCCATAGACTCAACACTGCACCATAGACTCAACACTGTCCATAGACTCAACGCTGCACATAGACTCAACACTGCACATAGACTCAACACTGCACATAGACTCAACACTGCACCATAGACTCAACACTGCCCATAGACTCAACACTGTCCATAGACTCAACACTGCCCATAGACTCAACACTTTACCATAGACTCAACACTGTCCAGACTCAACGCTGCACCATAGACTCAACACTGCACCATAGACTCAACACTGCCCATAGACTCAACACTGCCCATAGACTCAACACTGCACCATAGACTCAACACTGTCCATAGACTCAACACTGCCCATAGAATCAACACTGCACCATAGACTCAACACTGTCCAGACTCAACGCTGCACAGACTCAACACTGCACCATAGACTCAAACAAACAATTTCTGTTTCATCGTCGTTCTGATCCCGCTGCTGCTGCTGCGATGCAATAAAACAAAGACGTTGCTTTGTACCCCCCCCCCCCCCCACGTAAAAAACATCGGAAGGTACATACGCACGTGTACGTGTGTGTCTGTACGCACATGTGTATGTGGGGAGCGGTGGTGCAGCGGTTAGCGCTACGCTATGAACCCGGCGACACGAGTTCGATTCCCGCCCACGGGCAACGCCGGTGACGATTATCTGAACCGGTCCCGGGCCTCCCCCTAGGTCGACTCAGCCTCAAATGAGTACCTGGTGCGGTGTGTAAACATTGTGCCACTAGGGAGACAAAGGCGGTCGGGCGTGGTGCTGGCCACCCACCCCCCCTCGTGTGCCGTACCGGCCTTCATAGGTGCACACACACCCACACACACCCACACACCCACACAGACAGAGACGAACACCCACACACACACCCACACACACACCCACACAGACAGAGACACATACACCCACACACCCACACACACACCCACACAGACAGAGACACACACCCACACAGACAGAGACACACACCCACACACACACAGAGACAAAGATCCCCCGTATAGCCTGAACAGACTGTAGGGGCAAGTGCTGTTAGCGAGCACCTGTAAAGGCCGGCACGGCACACGAGGGGGTGGGTGGCCAGCACCACACCCGGCCGCCTTTGTCTCCCCAGTGGCGATGTTTACACACCGCACCAGGTACTCATTTGAGGCTGAGTCGACCTAGGGGAGGCCCAGGACCGATTCAGATAATCGTCACTGGTGTTGGCCGTGAGCGGGATTCGAACTCGGGTCCCCACACAGACACACACACAGACACACACAGACACACACACACACAGACACACACAGACACACACACAGACACCCACGGACACACACACGGATACACACACGCGGACACAACAACAACCGCCATTCGCCACTAAGTGGCGGTGACGTCACCACGATGCTTGTGCCAGGCCAAGTGCACCTTGAGGCCACGTGAAGTGTCGAAAGCCCGCTGGCAGGAGGTCACGGGGCAGACCCAGGTGCCACTGGTCGACTGACCGAGATGACCGAGATGACTGGCTGATGCACCACCTGTGCCCCCTACTGTGCCAACTTGCTGTGCTTTAGCCACCCGGCGCTCCGCTCGTTGTTGTGAGCGTCGCTCCTCCGCCCTCCGTTGTTGTTGGAGGGCGACTGCCTCCAACTGCACAGTAGCGTCCTTCACGAGCCTCCTCCACTGAGGCCGATCTTGACACCGCTGGTACCAGTCATCGGCAAGTCCACTCAGCTCCACGTCCTCCTGTACCACATCACTCCATCTCTTCTCCAGCCCGTGCCGCGCCCGTCTAGCCCCCTCGATCCGGCCGAACAAAAGCTGTTTAGGCATGCGATGGCTGGGCATGCGGGCTACATGACCCAGCCAACGCAGCCTTGCCTGCCGGAGGAGCTCACTGATGGGACTTTGCCCAGATCTTTCAAGGATTTGTGAGCTCCTCACACAATCCAGCCTGGTTAAACCCAGGATGGATCGTAGGCAGGCCAGCCTAAATGTTTCCAACCGGCGAAGATGCTCCACCAGGGGGGTCCACGTCTCGCAAGCGTAGAGAAGGGAGGGAATGACCGTGGCCGAGAAGACCTGAAGCTTCGTGCGGAGCGACAGACCAGGTAGCTTCCACACAGCGTTACGCAACCGATGAAAAGATATTGCCGCTCGACTGATTCGGAGTGAGACCTCTGCTGATAGACTGGAGCCGGTCATAAGCACACTGCCCAGGTATGGGAAACTCTCCACTCTCTCCACAACTGCCCCATCACCAATTGGGAGTTGTGGGGGTGGAGTGTCCGATGGTACAAAATACCCAGGCAGGTGCTTGGTTTTGGTGGGGCTGATGGTAAGGCCCCACCTCTTAGTGGCACGCTCCAGTCTCAGCAGCAGCGCCTCCAACTCCTCTTCTGAATGAGCAGCTATTACCAAATCATCGGCATACATAACGTGGTTGACCAATAGGGAGCCATCCCTTGATCGCACCCGGGCGTCGATCAGCCTCCCATTATATCTGTACCAAACGGAAATTCCCCCGGTACAGCTATTGAAGGCTTCACGAACTACGCGGTCAAAATAGATGTTAAATAATGTGGGAGCCAGAGGACATCCCTGTCGCACCCCAAGGTGTACAGGGAAAGGCTCCGACTCCCGGCCACGTAGTTTTACCCGGGCCCGCTCACCATCATGAAGGTCCTTAATGATCGTGAGCAGAGGGTCAGGGACTCCGAAAGCACGAAGAACAACCCAGAGTCCAGTCCTACTGATGGTATCATAGGCCTTGACCAGGTCAATAAAGCAGAGATGTAGGTCTTTTTGGAATTCCCTACACCTCTGCTGTAGCAGACGGACAGAAAATATGGCATCTGTGCAGGACCGCCCTTTCCTGAAACCGCATTGGGGCTCCGCAAGCCCCTCCTCAGCGTGCCTAGCAAGGCGATGTTGAATAATCCTTGCCAGGACCTTACCCGGCACACTGAGGAGTGAGATGCCCCTGTAGTTGTTACGCGGACACACACACAGACACACACACAAACACACAGACACACAAACAAACACACACACAGACACACACACTCACAGACACACACACAGGCACACTCACAGACACACACAGACAAAGACCCCCCGTATAGCCTTAACAGACTGTAGGGGCAAGTGCTGTTAGCGAGCACCTATGAAGGCCGGAACGGTACACGAGGGGGTGGGTGGCCAGCACCACCGCACCAGGTACACACACAGACACACACACCCAACCACACACAGACACACACACAGACACACACACACACAGACACACACACCCACCCACACACACACACCCACCCACCCACACACAGACACACACACACACAGACACACACTTTACGAATCTCCACACACCTGTGCGAGTGATGAGTCACAGTGTAAACGCACGTCTACGTCACGTGCTCTCGCAATTCACTCACTCGCCTGAGTCACGTGCTTGCTGTCAAGGCATCAGCCAATTAATTAGGCCAATTAGTGACGCAATCCCACTGATTGATTAATCGCAGGCGGGCAGGCTGAACGAGGAGTAAGTCTCACCGGTTGGGAACGTGAATTGTCCACTTCTCTCTCGACTCGCGTGTGGAGCGGTGGCTCCCGGCGCTGTGTGCAGGGGGTTTAATGATCGCTCACTGGACTTGAGGTGGAGGTGGTGGTGGTCGTGGTGGTGGTTGTGGTGGTGGTGGTGGTCGTGGTGGTGGTCGTGGTGGTTGTGGTGGTGATGGTGGAGGTCGTGGTGGTGGTCGTGGTGGTGGTTGTGGTGGTGGTGGTCGTGGTGGTGGTCGTGGTGGTTGTGGTTGTGGTGGTGGAGGTCGTGGTGGTGGTCGTGGTGGTGGTCGTGGTGGTTGTGGTGGTGATGTTGTAAGGAGTTGGAGCCGCAAGTGACGGTCTGTCATCTCAAGTTTATTTGCGAGCTACAAATATCCGAGTTGGGGGGGGTGTGTGTGCATGCGTAGCACAATCCACACTCTGTGCGTTCTCCAGATTCATAGACTCACTTCCTGGAGATTGTGATCATTCTTAATTTCAACAACAACAATAACAACACTGCTGTTAAGTAGTAGAGATGATACTGCAGCTCTTGGGTTACGCTGTACATTTCGTGTCAATGCCGAGCCGTTAGGAACGATTTCATCATGAAAGTGTTCGCCCAGAGTCGTTAAGTAATGTTTGTGTTGACTATAATATTCATGACTCAAAGCTTTCGTGACTGCAGGAATTCATCGATTTTCCCTGCCTTAGCAGCTCTCCCGCTACATGATATTGTTATTATTTTTATATATTTTTTTCATCTACGTGGCTTTACTGAAAGACCCAAAGAATATCATAATCGTCGTTGTCAATCATCATCATCAGCTGCGATAGCATTCAGTGGCATCATCAGTTGAATCATCATCAGCAGCAGCAGCATCATCAGTTGAATCATCATCAGCAGCATCGTCAGTTGAATCTTCAGCAGCAGCATCATCAGTTAAATCAGCAGCATCATAATCATCAGTTGAATCATCATCATCAGCAGAAGCATCATCAGTTGAATCAGCAGCATCATCAGTTAAATCAGCAGCATCATAATCATCAGTTAAATCCGCATCATCATCATCAGCATCATCATCAGCAGCATCATCATCATCAGCAGCAGCAGCATCATCATCAGCAGCATCATCAGTTGAATCATCAGCAGCAGCAGCATCATCAGTTGAATCATCAGCAGCAGCAGCATCATCAGTTGAATCATCATCAGCAGCAGCATCATCATCAGTTGAATCATCATCATCAGCAGCATCAGCAGCATCATCACATCCCTTGTCGCCTTCTGACAGCATCATCGGCAACAGCGGCACCATCACGGTCGCCATGCAGCAGCAGCAGCAGTGCGCTGACAGCGCAAGTGTTCCCAGTGCGACCTGCGGCGTCTCGTCGCCCGGGCTCGTCTCCCGGTCGCAGGGCTACCTGCGCGTACCTCCAGGTGTGTCTGCAGGAGTGCCTGTGTATCAGCCAGGCGTGGGTGAACGCCAGCCAGGTGTGTCTGTGTACCAGCCAGGCGTGGGTGAACGCCAGCCAGGTGATCATCAGAAGGTCCACGGTTGTCGGGGGTTCGCAACGGGCGTGCGGCCCGTGTCGATGCCGGCGGCGTGGGCAGCCGAGCGGCAGGGGCGCCACCTGAAGCTGGAGCGCCTCTCGCCGGGTTTGCCGGGGGGGCGGACGGGCCTCGTGCCGGCGAGCGAGACTCGTGCGGCCGCGAGGAGCGGAGGCGACGACGATGTCGTTCGGTGGTCGATAGGCGCTGAACGTTGCTGGGGCGATGCACGTCTGGAGGTGACGCGTTCGTGCGCGTTGCGGGTGAGCGGCGCGGGTGCGTCTCGTGCGGGTGTCGGCTCGCAAGGTGCTGTGGAGGCGCGGACAGGTGTGAGGAGTGGGACAGGTGTGTGTGCAAGTGTGGGTAGTTCAGGTGTGAGGAGTGGGACAGGTGTGTGTGCAAGTGTGGGTAGTTCAGGTGTGAGGAGTGGGACAGGTGTGTGTGCAAGTGTGGGTAGTTCAGGTGTGAGGAGCGGGACAGGTGTGTGTGCAAGTGTGGGTAGTTCAGGTGCGAGGAGTGGGACAGGTGTGTGTGCAAGTGTCGGTAGCTCAGGTGTGAGGAGTGGGACAGGTGTGTGTGCAAGTGTGGGTAGCTCAGGTGTGACGAGTGGGACAGGTGTGTGTGCAAGTGTCGGTAGCTCAGGTGTGAGGAGTGGGACAGGTGTGCTGAATGTAGGGCTGGTTCCACGTGCTGGTGGTGATGGCAGTGGTGGTGTTGGTATTGGTAGTGGTGGTTGTGGCATTGGTGGTGATGGTAATGGTGGTGTTGACGGTGGTCATGGCAGTGGTGGTATTGATTACAGTGGCAGTGGTAGTTGTGACATTGGTGGTGATGGTAGTGGTGGTGTTGATGATGGTGGTAGTGGTGGTTGTGATATTGGTGGTGATGGTAGTGGTGGTATTGACGGTGGTGATGGCAGTGGTGGTGTTGATGATGGTGGTAGTGGTGGTTGTGGCATTGGTGGTGATGGTAGTGGTGGTGTTGATGATGGTGGTAGTGGTGGTTGTGATATTGGTGGTGATGGTAGTGGTGGTATTGACGGTGGTGATGGCAGTGGTGGTTGTGGCATTGGTGGTGATGGTAGTGGTGGTATTGATGATGGTGGTAGTGGTGGTGTTGGTAGTGGTGTTGACGGTGGTGGTGGTAGTGGTGGTTGTAATATTGATGGTGGTCATGGTAGTGGTGGTATTGACGGTGGTGGTGTTGATGGTGGTGTTGATGGTGGTGGTAGCGGTGGTTGTAATATTGATGGTGGTTATGGTAGTAGTGGTGTTGATGGTGGTGGTGGTGTTGATGGTGGTGGTGGTGTTGATGGTGGCGGTGGTTGTAATATTGATGGTGATGATGGTAGTAGTGGTGTTGACGGTGACGGTGGTGGCGGTGGTACCAGTGGGGTGTTCCTGTGGCACGGCGTGAGAGCCCTGGGCGCTGCTGCTGCGAGCCCGGCAGGCACCGGGCGCGACCCGCCGCAACACGCGGCCGCGGTGACCTGCCGCTTGCCGGCGCCGTGCGACGCCTCGGCCGTGCCACCCCACAGCGCGCACAGGTAACGGAGCTCCTTACCCCCCCCCCCCCCCCCCCCCCGTGTCGCGAACGTCAACACGATTCTCTCCGCATGGCCCCTGGGGGTGAGCGGCAGAGGTCGCAACCGGGTACCCGATACCCGTACCCTACCCGATACCCGGCTACCCGTACCCGGCTGGGTACGGGTACCGGTACCCGTACCCGGCCAGGTATGGGTAGCCGTTTGCGACCCTGGTGCGGCCGGGTACGGGTACGGGTAGACCGTGAGTCACTGGTGAGTCACCGTTTGTCACTCATTTTGATTAGGGTACGGGTAGGGAACGGGTACCCGTACCCGGTCGGGTATGGGTACGGGTAGCCGTTTGCGCCACTGGTGCGGCCGGGTATGGGTACGGGTAGGCCGTGAGTCACTGGTGAGTCACCGTTTGTCACTCATTTCGGGTACGGCCGAGTACGGGTACTCATTTGCAACCCTGGTGCGGCCGGGTACGGGTACGGGTAAGGAATCAAAACCCGTTTGCGACCTCTGGCGAGCGGTCCTCCATCCAGAAGTAGCGGTCCACACACAGGTGGCTCAACGCAAGGGAGCTCTGCTGATGGCACCACGGCAGTGGAGACTGGCCTAGAGGTGGTGACAACCAACGCCCATGGAATGACGCACTCGCCAGAAGGCCGTGGTGCTGATGGGACGTGTCAAAGAACAACCGTTATAGTTTTATTTGGAGGGACAAATATGGGGAGGCTGATTGCCAGCTCGGCTCTTTTGCTACTTATTTCCACAACGAGGTGTTTTTTTGTGGTTTGCGTCATAAAGACTCGGTGGTTTCACACGATGCACGGAAGCGTGGCAGGAGCACTCAGCCTTTGCGCATTCCGCAAAAAAACTACGGGGACTCTTCGACTCACGAGCATTTGACTTACGAAGTTTCAGAGATACGAACAAACCTGTCCGTGTGTCCAGTTGCCCGTTTGTGGGGTGGAGTTGAAAGGGGTCGCCCCCCGCCAGAGGAACGTGGAATTCCCACCATCGGGCTCAGGGCTGTAAAACCGGACACGAGCACCGCCGCTCACCCGAGCAGCGAATCGCTTCTACCTCGACTTGATCCGTGAAAACAAACTCGCGTGACGTGACCCTGCGAACGCGTCCGACGCGCCGAGACGCGACGGGGCGGGTCGCGTGCGCTGGGCTAAGGCGCCGGGGGGGTAACCGACACCTCTTCCCGACTCTATGGGAACCTCATTTGCCAGTAAAAATATGATAATTGGTTTTTTACCCTTCTATCTGGCAACAAAACTGACGCCTTTTGGCGTCATCTGGTCCAACCCATGTGAGACTAGGCTCTAAGGAAAGCTGTCTCGGGTGAGGACCAATCAACTTCAAGGACAGTGCACATTATCAGAGTTATGTTCTTTTGTTTGTATTATGACTGCAGGTATTGTGGTCCATGCAAACATAACTCCTTGTAAAAAGGTGTCAGTTTTGTTGCCAGATAGAAGGGTAAAAAACCAATTATCACCTCTTCCCGAGTCGTGGAAGAGTAGGCCAAAAGATATACCCTCCATCAAGGGGGGGGGGGGGCGGTCGCTCTTGCCGTGCGCGTGTCCTTCCGCAGCGCCGAGGGCCGGGCCAGCCGGGCGGCGCGGTGCGATTGTTCCGCACGGCGGCGCCGGAGATCTTCTCTGACGTGCAGCGCAGCGAGACGCACGACGGCTCCCCGCCACGCCGCACCCCCATCGTCCTCCTGCAGCAGCAGCTCCACCACCACCAGCAGGTCCACCAGCAGCAGGTCCACCACCAGCAGCTCCACCACCAGCAGCTCCACCACCAGCAGCAGCAGCTCCACCACCAGCAGCAGCAGCAGCTCCACCACCAGCAGCCCCACCACCAGCAACACCACCACCAGCAGCACCACCAGCAGCTCCACCATCAGCAGCTCCACCACCAGCAGCTCCACCACCAGCAGCTCCACCACCAGCAGCACCACCACCAGCAGCAGCAGCTCCACCACCACCAGCACCAGCAGCAACAACAACAGCAGCTCCACCACCAGCAGCTCCACCACCAGCAGCTCCACCACCAGCACCACCAGCAGCTCCACCACCAGCAGCTCCACCACCAGCAGCAACTCCACCAACAGCAACTCCACCAACACCACCAGCAGCTCCACCAGCAGCAGCAGCAGCACCACCAGCAGCAACAGCAGCTCCACCACCAGCAGCTCCACCAACAGCAGCAGCAACAGCAGCAGCAGCAGGAGCAGCAGCAGGAGCAGCAGCTGCAGCAGCAGCAGCAACAGCAGCAGCAGCTGCAGCAGCACCAGCAGCAGCAGCAGCAACAACACCACCAGCAGCAGCAGCAGCAGCAACAGCAGCAGCAACAGCAGCAGCAGCAGCAACAGCAGCAGCAGCAGCCGATGCTGCCAGCGTGGTCGTCCTGCATGGTTCTCAAGGGGTCTCAGATTCCAGCTGGGCTCTGCAGGACTCTGGCGGGTTCCTCCACCACCTCCACCACCTCCACCACCTCCTCCACCACCTCCTCTACCTCCACCACCTCCACCACCTCCACCACCTCCTCCACCACCTCCTCCACCTCCACCACCGTCTCCACCACCTCCTCCTCCACCACCTCCTCCACCTCCACCTCCTCGTCGCACTACTGCCGCTGGTGCTCACCGGCCTCCCCGAGGACGGCTGCTGCTAAGAGGAGCAAAGCGATCTTGCGCGAGAGACGCCGGGTGAGAGGCCACGATCCCCTAGGTTGACTCAGACTAAAATCAAACTTGGGGGGGGGGGGGGTGACATGGTTCAGCGGTGGCACGTTCGAGATTCGGTTCGGATCTCGCAGGCCACCCCGGCCATTACTGCGGTCATTGTGGTTGCGGGCACGGCATGGCCCAAATCAGCGACATTGTAAACACCGGCGCTGTCCCTGTATCAATGGGGATTGCAGCTGCCAGCGGCAGTCTCCTCCATACTGGCCCGACTGCAGCCCAGGTGTCACGTGGTGACAGCTGCCGCTGGGGGAGGTGGCAGTTGCCCTTTCAAATGTGTAAAGTCGCTTGTCGTCACGTGAAGGGATGTGAAAATCAAATTGTTGTTTAACTTAAAACTCGGATCCATCCGCCCGTCCGTGTGTCCATCCTCCCACGTGCCCGTCTCTCTCGCGTTCCACAAGTGGATGCTTTGAGTGACTTCGCGTGATCGTGACCTGCGGTTTGGTCGTTGTTGAACGCGGTACGGGGTGACCAGAGGTCGCAACCGGGTACCCGATACCCTACCCGATACCCGGCTACCCGTACCCGGCCGGGTGAGGGTACGGGTACCCGTTTGCGACCCTGGTGCGGCCGGGTACGGGTACGGGTAAGGAATCAAAACCCGTTTGCGACCTCGGGTGGTAGGTGGCTAGGAGTTGGTCGGAATGCTCTAAAGCCCTCGCTCTGAGCTCCCAGGCCTGCCACGCAGTGGCGTGGGCACCGTGACGGGTCTTTGACTTCTGTTGAGTGCACGATGCTGCCCCCCGTTGTGTTTCTCTCGTTTGCTTCAGCGCCGTCGCGATGGTTTGGAGTTGTGAGTGCACCGCTGCACTGTCCTCTAGTTTGCCGTTTAAGTTGTGTTCCTTAAATGTTTTATTTCGATTTAAAGCTTTCGTGACTGCAGGGATTCATCTTCTTGGTTCTTTCAGTAAAGTCGTCACGTAGAAGGGAAATAATAAAATAATAAAAATAAAACATAATAAAATAATTCTCACGACGTTTCGGCCACAACGCAAGCAGCCGTCCTCAGGTGAAGAACAGGTCTGTCGGAAAGACAGCGTCTGAATGAAACACCACCAGGCTTGGAGTGTATATTTAAGCTGGGTTGGAGGGGGAAGAGCGCCTTGACAAAAAAATTACTGGGGGCCTCACAGTACCTGTCGCCCAGGGGCTACTGGGGGGGGGGGGTGTGGGGGCTGTTCTTCTAAGGGCACGGGAAGGGTGCGGGTCAAGAGGTCACGTGGGGCGCAGTCACGTGTCTACCCCACCTGGCAATCTTCCCATCAGCATCAGGGCCCCTGACTTCTCATCGTGAACTGTCGGGGGGCCCGCCACGACTCTACGGACACTGCCTCTCCTCCCTCTCTCTCTCTCTCTGGTAGAGTTGGAGGGGGTGGGGGTGGCTTCAGGACGACCGCAATCCTTTGCAGGACAATGTAATGACTGTGCAGGCGTTACGTTGAGTTTGGTCAGGGCAGCACGGCGATGAGGGATGATAACCGATGGACGCAGATGGAGCGATAAGATCGGAGCTCATGGGCAGAAAAACCTCGGTGGCTTTTTGGCATCTCAGTTATGATTGAAGGGAGGCTTTGAGCCAGCAGTGGGTAGAGCATAGCTGATGGCGTATTTGCGGATTTCGATTCGCTCTAAAGTGCTGAGGAATT
Organism: Lethenteron reissneri; assembly: GCF_015708825.2. Taxonomy (NCBI): domain Eukaryota; kingdom Metazoa; phylum Chordata; class Hyperoartia; order Petromyzontiformes; family Petromyzontidae; genus Lethenteron; species Lethenteron reissneri. Next base: position 7,367 of record NW_026891263.1, on the reverse strand, counting down.
TTGAACGCGTATCCATTTTATGCAACTTTTATTTAAAGGTTTCAACAGTCAACACGTAACCAAACGTGGTAATTACAAAACCACATTTTACATTCCAAAAGAAGTCATTAACCAGTCCCCCAGTAGTTGACATTGGAGGTGCATTACGCTCTGCTCCAGAAATGTTTCTCTCAAAATCTTAACAACGAAATATTTTTGTTATTTTTGTTTTCACTTTTCCGGGAACCATTTTGACAAACCACGTCCCCATTTATCCTTATTGGTCCTTATTTTATCCAAAGATATTTTTGTATAAAGCTCTCATCGGATTGATTGTAAGGATATATGGGTGCAATAAACATAGTGATGGAATAAAATAAAAAAATAGGATTTACCCTTTCTGAGGTATTAAGAGGTTTCAAACACCAAATGGACCCCTATCACAAGGCATCCAGTCTGCACTAACCACACAGACTTGCGGTAAACCGTTGAAACAATATACTTCGGTAATGTATGCATCGTCCTTTAAACCGATTGGCCTATACAACAACATGGATTCTTATGATGAGTGTATCACGTTCGAGTTGCGGTGCCTTCTGCTAATAATTCCTAACTCCAAGCCAGCACGGTAACATTCTGTTAAACATCGAGAGGCCTGGTCGTAGGAGAGACTGTGAACACTGCTGAAATATTCTCTCTTCACGTGAATCAACATCCAAATCGGAGACTTTTGTAACATTTTATCTGTCACAGTGTTCGCTGTTCGTAACGACACCGTACTCTTCTGCACCTCACAGCGGGGCAAATTGTCTGAAATGTTCAGTGATTAAGGTTTCAGTCGTGAGGGAGTGTCTGTTAATATTGTCGGCTTATTAAAGTTATTCACTGTTCTTGATTCTTTCGGTAAAGTCACGTAGAAAGGAAATAATAAAATAATAAAAAAAAAACATTATGTTTATTTTATTTTATTAAAAAATGAATAATAATAAAATATTAAAAATAAAACGTTAAAATGTTTTCTTTTTTTAATTTTATTATTTCCCTTCTACGTGACTTTCCCGAAAGAACCAAGAAGATGAATCCCTGCAGTCACGAAAGCTTTAAATCGAAATGTATTCACTTTTATGTTGTCTCCAAAGCAGTTTGTGGCATGCGGTAACCTTGATTTGTGTCCTGTTACAAGCCATGTCTCAATTTACAGAATGTAGTTTTATTAATCACACCTCATCATCACCACTCATTGTGAAATTATTTAGCCCTCTCCAGTTGATGTAATTAATGCGATGAGTGTTCTATGTTGGATCATTTAGAGGGCTTCAATCGACGGGATTGAAAAACTCCGGCTACAGCTTATAAAACTGTCATCTCTTTACACAAAAAATGTGGTGCAGTTTGCCCTAATGACGTCATGTCACGGGATTAAGTGTCCATTACAATCTTGTCGGAGAACAGAGCATCACCCCGTGTTAGAGAACAACCCGCAGAAGCATGCTACGTGGAACTACCACCAGGAGCCACAGCTTCCCTACACGCATGGCGAACAAACCAATATATATCTTCTCGGTTCATTCGGTAAAGTCACGTAGAAGGGAAATAATAAAATAATAAAAATAAAACAATACAATTCTCACGACGTTTCGGCCACAACGCAAGAAGCCGTTCTCAGGTGAAGAACAGGTCTGTCGGGAAGACAGCGTCTGAATGAAACACCCAGGCTTGGAGCGTATATTTAAGCTGGGTTGGAGGAGGAAGAGCGCCTTGACAAAATAATTTGCATATCAAGAGGAATTTTGCATATTTATGGGAAATGCAGATATGGGATTAGTCACTACTTGTGAAATGCGTAGGAGGTGGGCAGGGGTTTTTAAAGTCATATTATGCCCGTGCATTATGCCGGATTAGCAGCATGAAAGGGAGGGGATAGGGGTAACATTAATAAAGGGAAGGAATGTTTTTATTATTTTAATATTTCCCTTCTACCGAAAGAACCATGAAGATGAATCCCTGCAGTCACGAAAGCTTTAAATCGAAATTCAAACCAATATTTTTAATTCTGAGACCCAGAATTATTTGACTAATCAACTTCAAGATGGCAAATTTCTTGCAGTCAACTCACTGGACTTAAGAAGCCAATGTATCCACGCTTGGGCAGCTGACACATGGATTTAAATGCAACATCTCTTTGGTTGCTATATCAATGTTTCTGAGCCCTGAGCCAATTTCAGTAGAAGACCTCCTCAAATTTCGATTTAAAGCTTTCGTGACTGCAGGGATTCATCTTCTTGGTTCTTTCGGTAAAGTCACGTAGAATGGAAATAATAAAATAAAATAAACATTATAAAATAATATAATAAAATATTTTATTATGCTTAAATTGTATAATTATATAATTTGTATTATTTATAATAATATATTTAATGTTTTATTTTTATTATTTTATTATTTCCATTCTACGTGACTTTACCGAAAGAACCAAGAAGATGAATCCCTGCAGTCACGAAAGTCACCTAGAAGGGAAATAATAAAATAAAGCATTAAAAAGTAATATAATAATATATTTCATTATGCTTAATTTCTAAAATTTTCTTATTTTAATTATTTATAATAATATATTTTATTATATTTTTATTATTTTGTTATTTCCATTCTACGTGACTTTACCGAAAGAACCAAGAAAATGGACGTCCTCAAACTTGGTTTTTTGACTAACATGACCATTTCAAAGGCCCTTCCCCCCATCTTGTTCGACCACATTCAGTCCGCCGCCGCCGTCGCCGCCGCGTGCATTCTCACCGACCCTCCTGGCGACGCTCCCTTTGCGCAAATCCCCAGCAGCATCTCGAGCTGCCTCTCCAACCTCCTCGCCCGCTTCGTCTCGTTCCCCCCACGCTGCCTGCGCCCTTCCTGCTCCCGCCGCCGCCGCCTCGCGGCACCGGCCAGAAGCTTCCAGATGTAGGCGGCCTCCTTCGTGTCGTGGTGGGCCAGGCACGGCAGAATCAGGTGACCGACGCTGTCCACGAATCGCAGGGTCGCGTCCACGCACGCGTACTCCGGCTGGGGCGGCGGGTTAGACGACGGAGGCTCGGCACCATCTTCCCCTGCGGAGGGAAGAGAGGCGACGCGTCTTGCTACCGGCATACGACGTTTCAATTGCAACACAAGCAATCGTCATCAGGTGTAAATGAAATGAAATGACCCAGTGTGGCATCCACTGCCCTCCGAAGCCAGCAGCTGCTTCTCCGACTATGCCATCGATCTACGGTTGCCGCTAAAACGATACGTCCGTATGAAACACGTGAACGGGAGTGCGGTCATTGCAAGCGGCTCACCTGCCGGCTTCGCGTCCCCATGCTCCCGACTCCGCACGGACGCCCGTCGCTCGTGGCAGGACCAGCAGAGCGCGTCGTGCGTGGAGGCTCCGGGCAGCAGCTGCACGGAGCCCGGAGTGAGGCAGTTTGCGTGCGGGCGGCACGTGGCATTCGCCGATACCTCCGGGGAGAAGAATCCCCAAGGGCACGGGGCGCAGTACGTGTCTTCGTGCGGGGATCCTGCGGTGTCGAGCAGAGCGTGAGATGGGGGTGCACGGGCAGACAGAGAGAGAGAATGTAGAGATGCGTAGAGAGAGAGAGAAAGATGAGAAGAGAATAGGCATTGATTGGCGCTGGGAGATGGCTGGGAGATAGCTGGGCGATGGGAAAGTGGTGATAAGATTCCCCGACTTGACGACTAAATACATTTACAAATGACACATTTATAAATAAGCGCAGGTGGGAGACGTGACGTCGTCGGTGCGCGGTCACGCGACTGGTGAGAGATGGCCGTGGATTGGGGGGAGGTCTTCGTTTCCGCGGAGGATCGAGCGTGGCTGACGACGACGACGACGACGTGGAGATCAGCAGGCAGGGGGTATCGCCGGCCATTCGATCAGCAGCGGCAGAGAGACGCAACGAGACGAAGGGAAAACGACCGAATTGAAGCGCGAGTATCACAGACGATGGGGATACACAACGACACAAATGATCCATTCTTCTAGAATCTTCTCGACACAATCGGATGCGGCACTGCACCATAGACTCCAACACTTGCCCATAGACTCAACACTGCACCACAGACTCAACACTGTCATAGACTCACACAACACCATAGACTCACCACTGCACCATAGACTCAACACTGCCCATAGACTCACACTGCACCATAGACTCACACTGCACCATAGACTCAATACCACTGCACCATAGACTCAACACTGCACATAGACTCAACACTGCCAACCCATAGACTCAACCTGCCCCATAGACTCAACACTGCACCCATAGACTCAACACTGCCCCATAGACTCAACACTGCACCTAACTCACACGCCCATACTCAACACTGCCCATAGACTCAACACTGCCCCTAGACTCAACACTGCCACCCATAGACTCAACACTGCCCCATAGACTCAACACTGCCCCATAGACTCAACACTGCCACCCATAGACTCAACACTGCCCCATAGACTCAACACTGCCACCCATAGACTCAACACTGCCCATAGACTCAACACTGCCCCTAGACTCAACACTGCCACCCATAGACTCAACACTGCACCATAGACTCAACACTGCCCCATAGACTCAACACTGCCACCCATAGACTCAACACTGCCCCATAGACTCAACACTGCCACCCATAGACTCAACACTGCCCATAGACTCAACACTGCCACCCATAGACTCAACACTGCCCCATAGACTCAACACTGCCACCCATAGACTCAACACTGCCCATAGACTCAACACTGCCACCCATAGACTCAACACTACCCATAGACTCAACACTGCCCCATAGACTCAACACTGCCACCCATAGACTCAACACTGCCCCATAGACTCAACACTGCCACCCATAGACTCAACACTGCCCATAGACTCAACACTGCCCCATAGACTCAACACTGTCATAGACTCAACACTGCCACCCATAGACTCAACACTGCCCATACTCAACACTGCCACCCATAGACTCAACACTGCCCCATAGACCTCAACACTTGCCCCCCATAGACTCAACACTGCCCATAGACTCAACACTGCCCATAGACTCAACACTGCCCATAGACTCAACACTGCCATAGACTCAACACTGCCCATAGACTCAACACTGCACATTTATCAACAAAAAACCATGGCAACCGCCTTTACTCCCCCCCCTCAAATGGGGGCGGGCGAGGGGGAGGAGCCTAAAAGATTTGGCGGGAAAAAAACTCCACGTCACGTCGCCTCAGCCTCAAAGCAGTAACTGGAGTGGTGTGGAACATCGCCACTGGGGAGACAAGGCGGCCGGGTAGTAGAGCTAGTAAGATCCACGTGAGGAGTTTATACGTCAAAGCGTAATTATGTTATATATTTATATTTTAAAAAACAAGTTAATTTAATGCTTTGTAAATAAAAACAACAATTTGCTAACCCTTGGTCCACAATATCTGGACTTGCCTTCATGTAAATCAACGCATAGATTTCTGTTGATATGATTGTGGTTGTACTTTATTAATCCGTAATCTCAAACATTACATACAATAAAGCAAGAAATGGTTAAAAAAAACAAAGTTAAAACAGAGCAATGCAATACAATACACTGTTAGACATTGTAAAAAAAAATAATTATAAAAAGTCCATCCCATGTGTTGGTGAATTGTAAATGTTTTAGGCAGGAAATGGCAGGAAATTAGTTTTCAAATTTAGATATTTTCTGGGGGGGAGGACCCCAGACACCTGGAAAATCTGGCCCCCCCATGTTGTCTCCATGGCTACGGCCTTGCACTACACTATACACTACACTATACACTACACTATACACTACACTATACACTATACACTACACTATACACTACACTATACCTACTACACTATACTATACACTACACTATACACTACACTATACACTACACTATACACTACACTATACACTACACTACACTATACACTACACTATACACTACTACACACTACACTATACACTACTACACACTACACTACACTATACACTACACTACACTATACACTACACTATACACTACACTATACACTACACTATACACTACTACACACTACACTATACACTACTACACACTACACTATACACTACTATACACTACACTATACACTACTACACTATACACTACACTATACACTACACTATACACTACTACACACTACACTACACACTACACTATACACTACACTACACACTACACTATACACTACACTATACACTACACTATACACTACCTATGAAAGTCATCTTTCGTCTGTGTGTCTGTCTGCCTGTTTGCGCGGGTACCTTGTGACGTGTTTCACTTACAAACTGTGGGGTTTTACGCATCGAAAAAGTACACAGATACCACACCGTATGCCCCGCGACGGAAAAGCGCTATTCGTATTTCACATCTGTCAAGTTTAAAGTGGTTAAATTAACAATGTATTCCCTTTCATTAGCACAGGGTGGTTCCAGGCCACGCATCTGCGCATGCGCGAGAAAGTCGCCACCGCTGAGGTGAATTCTTCAGTGTGATCGGTGGGGCGGAATTCTGAGGTGAATTCTTCAGTGTGATGTCCTCTTCTCCCCAGTGTGCAGCACTTACTACTATAGGGTCGGTAGCAGAGGTCGCAACCGGGTACCCGATACCCGTACCCTACCCGATACCCGGCTACCCGTACGGGTACGGGTACCCGTTTGCGACCCTGGTGCGGCCGGGTACGGGTAGACCGTGAATCACTGGTGAGTAACTGTTTGTCACTCATTTCCCAACGTCTTGTCTCTTCTCACAATTCAAGTTCCTAGAATCAACCCACTGGCGCCTGCAACATGGCTTCATCCCAGAGGTCGCAATCAGGTACCCGATACCCCGTACCCTACCCGTACCCGGCCGGGTACGGGTACGGGTACCCGTTTGCGACCTTGGTGCGACCGGGTACGGGTAAGGAATCAAAAACCCGTTTGTGACCTCTGGTCAGTAGATACTACTATTATAGTCCTTGGATGATATTATTGTAGAGCGGGTGGGGGGATGGTGGTGGTGGGGGGGTAGCAGCCCAGCCTCAGCCTGCAAAGGTGCCACCTCAGCCGGCTGGGCAATCTAGGCGAGGCTAGGGGCTCTGCACGGGACTAAGCCTCACCACTACATGCTGTGAAGTTAGTACTATTATAGAGTTTGGATAGCTACTACTACAGCCGGTGGATAAAACTATACACTACACTATACACTCCACAGTAGTGCCGTACTGCGTAATGAATTGGCACTAAACCTTACTAAATGGCTGTGTCGGGTGGTGGCGGGTTTAACGACGGCGCAACATTATATATTTATTATTTATGTATTTGGTTGTCTACGTTCATTGTCG